>NC_057814.1:83845207-83922072 GCF_018294505.1 Triticum aestivum
CCACTATCTATCTTAGGGTTCTGGATGGGGGCGGTGTTCGCCGGCGGTGGCGGGGTGTTGGCGGGGCGGTGGCATGGGGATCGCCGGAGAAAAAGCTCGGCATGGGAGGGGGGGCTAGAGGGATGGCCGGGGCGGCGGCGGACCGGCGGTGGGGAGTGCCGCCCGCCGGCCGTGGGCGGCGGGGGGCTGCTGTTTGGCCGGTGGAGGCTGGCGGCTCAGGGGGGTGGAGGTTGAAGATGAACCGCAGGCCCTTGATTTCGTATCCAACGGCTACAAAATCGAGTAACCATGAAAAAGTCAGTCAGCCGACATGTAGCCTCACCTTGCTAGTGCGTTCAGTTCAGCTGCAAAATTCAGTTTCGACAGCAAAATTCAGTTTCGACAGTTAAGTTCAGTTTCGACAGTTAAGTTCACTTTCGACAGTTAAGTTCAGTTTTGACAGTTAAGTTCAGAGATGAGCGGCTGATGTATTTTACATCTAGCACTTTGTGGTTATGTATTTTACGTCATGTATTGGAGATGCTATTAGAATTCCACTCAGGTTAACGTTGTTCGTTGTCTCTCTTGTCCTGCTTCAGCCTCGGCGTCGTACAACTCACTGGAGCTGCTCCAACAACGAAACCCTCCATCACAGCTGAGCAGTACCTCGGGCTCCATCTCCAGACGCCTAAGATTTTCTTCCCCTCCTCCGACAGCAAAGTCAGCCGGAGCATCCTCACCGGCCAACCCAATCACGCTGAGATCGACATGGCTTCGCCAAAGAGGTTGTACACTTGTTGCACCTCTTTTTTACTCTACATGTTATATATATTTTCCACTGAGCACACAGATTTGTTCCTTTAGTGTCTCCTTGAAAGAAAAAACGTAGGAATTTTAATTTTCACTTGTCCTCCTTTTCAAATTCCTATTCATGAAGCACAAGACTAAGAGATAGTAGAATAATAGCATTATAACCGTACATTTTCTTGTGGTTTGACTTAATCTCACCATGCTTCTTTGCATCCTGTGATCTTCCAATTGTTGTGAATCAAACACCCAGATTGGCAGAAATCTTGTGTTTTTAAATTATCTGTTTTGCACGTGCATTCCTATCCTATTCCTGTCTATTTCCTATCCCTGCATTGTTGGAATCCTCCAATTCAAACGAGCCCTTACATAATTACTTCTCTTACAGATAGTTATCAAAGAAAACCTTGCGTGGTTTGTTCCGCTCCTGCTGCGCCGTCGTCCACCCCAGCTCAGCTGCTCCAACGACAGAAGGGTCCAGCACAGCAGGGATCCGGCCTCCAGACTGTCTTTCACCACCTCAGAGCTTCTTCCCCGCCGCTGGCAGCCATGAAAACTGCACTACCATCATCAACCGAGCAGATGACCTCAAGGACTACACGGGTCCGCAAGAGAGGTCGCACTCTTTCGTGTCTGCTTACGTTATGCATCGCTTAATATTAGATGCAACTTTATCGTCCTGTTCACCGATTAGACTCTGAGTCAGCTCCAAACTAATGGTCAAACTTGAGTTTTTAAATGGTTGTGGGGTACATATCGGGGCCGCTATCAATAATATCTATCTACTATCTGGTTAATCTCCGGTGTCTACTATGAGTTTCATGTTGGGTGGGAAACAAACAGTAAAGAAGCCATTATCTGTATTTTTTAACTGAAGCCATTATCTGCCTGCTATTATTGGTTTTGGGTCTATCCACAGGTTGCTACCATCACTCTGGATTTCTGCATGTACTCCTTACATAATCACACTATGTTTTATTCCTATGCATGACAGTTATTGTAAACAATGGAACTGAACATGTAGAGCAAAAGAGACGAGCCTTGCGTGGCAATAAAATTTCATGCAGACGTCGCTCCATGGTAGGCGCAAAGGCAGCCCCCCTCCACGCATTTCAGATTGTAATCGAGAGGAAGATATCTGTTCTGAGGGGGATTCAGAAGGAGAAGACAACTCCTATTTACCCCCTAAGGTCTTCGCTCTAACTTGGCATGCTGATGTTGGTTATATCATGCATATGGTGTCTTGCATTGCTTACTTTATACATCAAATATGTCATCTGCTTAGTTTAGACATCCTTTGTGCGAATGCCATCTGTTTAGTTTATTCATCATTTATGTGAATTATGCAATGCCATCTTGTTTGGCCAGGCATCATATATGTGAATTTTGCAATGCCATCCTGCTTAGCCAGTCATCTTATATGCAAATTATATCATGCCATCCTTTTTTTTCGTTACATATTACATTTGTCAACAATGTTAGTACATTCAACTGCTCTTCGTGTGCATCAGCCATTTGACACGGTGATGGCAAATTCTGGAGTGAAAACAAGGTCTTCAGAGCAGACTATGCTATCTGACGAAGCGCATATCTCGCTGGTTACGGATAGCTCCTCAGAGGAGGATTCAGAGACAGATGACAAGTCCTATCCCCCCCCCCGAGGTGTATGCTCTAACTTGGCAGGGTTATGTTGCTCATATCGTGCGTATGGTGTCTCGCATTGGTATGTCATTTGATTTGTTTAGACATGCTTTGTGTGAATGCCACCTGTTCAGTGTCTAATTACCATATATGTGAATTATGCATTGCCATCTTGTTGCAAGACATTATATATGTCAATTATACAATGCTATCTTGTTGCAAAGGCATTATATATGTGAATTATGCAATGCCATGCTGTTTAGCCAATCATCATGTATGTGAATTATATCATGCTATCATTTTTTTGTATTACGTGTTCCATTTGTCGACAACGTTTGTATATTCAACTACTCTTCCTGTGCATCAGCCATTTGAAGCGGTCATGGAAGTATCTGGAGTGAAAACAAGGTATTCAGAGCAGACAATGCTACCTGCTGAAGCAGACATCTTGCTGGTTACAGAGAGCTCCTCAGAGGAGGATTCAGACACTGATGACCAGTCCTATTTCCCCCCTGAGGTCTATGCTCAAACTTGGCAGGGTTATATTACCCATGTCATCCATGTTGTCTTGCATTGCTTAGTTTTTACATCATATATGGATTGCCATCTGCTTACTTGCTTACTATATAAATCATATATTTGAATTATATCATGCCATCATGTTTACATAGTACATACACATCATCTGTCTGAATTATGGCATGGCAACCCATTTAATAAAGACATCATATAGTTATATCATCTCATCCTGTTTAGTGTTTATAGTCATCATATTTTGAATTATGGCATTCTATCCGTGAATGTATGTGAATTATGGCATGCCAACCTATTTAATAAATAGATTATATAGTTATGTCATGTCATCCTGTTTACATAGTCTCATATTTTGAACTATGTCTTTCCATCTTTTTTAGTTAGCCATCATAATGTGAAATTGTGTCATGCTATCCTGTTTAGTTAGCCATCATATATGTGAAATTGTGTCATGCTATCCTGTTTGGTTAGCCAACATAAATATGAATTATTTCATGCCCTCTTTTATTCCCCACTATCCATTGCACCTATCTATCATACAATGTCTATACTTTCAATTACTTTTCTTGTTTATCAGCCATTTCAATTGGAGAGCGTGATGGCAGTATCTAAGGGAGTAGCAACACGGTCTTCAGAAAAGATAGTGCTACCAATTGATGCAGATAGAACCACGGTTGTACTTGCCCAAGGACCAGATCCACCACACATAACCCAGACTCTCGCAGATTGTACCCCTACCCAGTTGGACAGAGAACCAGCTACACCCCTTCTAACCCCAACCCCGGCTGATAGCAACCCAGTTCCAGTTGACACAGCACCGTCTCCACCACAGAGCACCCAAACACGAGCAGTTAGTAAGGGAACTACAGTGCCCAAAGCACGAGGACCACCACTCCGAATCCCAACTCAACGCTTACAGGAGAAGAAGATTTGTTCTCAGGTCAGGTTCTGTAGCTATGGTTCATACTCCTTTGCTCTTGCATTACTGTATTTACTCATACCAACTATTTTCAAATTTGAAGGATGGAATTGAAACTCCAATGGCGCAACAGGTATGTTTTAAACTTGTTTCTTTAACTGGTTTGCTATTGTAACCTGCTCTATGTTGATTTCAGTTTCAATTGAATGAACAGTTATGTTCTCATGTCATGCACATTACAAGTGTTGTTATTGCTCTATAGTTACCCACACTTATATTCTGTCTATTCTACTTTGTCTTGAACAAATATTATTTGAACTGTGTCTCTATCTTCATTTGGCAACAAAAACTAGAATGATATAGACCATAAAGTGACCATGGTACATAGATATATGTTTGTTTCATGATGTTATCCTGTCCACTTTACTACTGAACTCATTTACCAAAATGAGTTTCATATACAACATGGTAAACATGTGATGTGTCTGCTTGTTTCTCTTTTAGAATGCGGACAAAATACTGGAGAACAGTACCGCGTTATCCAATGGTAAAGGAAGTAATGCAGATAAGGTTCAAGATAGTGAGACATCCCTGTTGGTCTCCAAGAAAGCTGATAAAAACTATCTTGATGACAGTGAGGGAAACCAAAAGTCCTCTCTTGATGTAATGTTTGAGTTACTGGCCACTACTGCTGGCACAAGCTCTTCAAACTCGCTGCCTGAATCAGTTCGTCTTCTTGAGTCTCAACTTCAAGTTGAAAGACATCGATCAGATGTGCTGCGACAGGAAGCTGAAGGACTGAGGAAGTCCCTGCAGAATTCAGATGCATATTTTCTGGTGCAACAGCAAGCGCTGGTGGATTTAAGCGCCAAACAAGAGAAAGTTAATAAGCTTGCTAAGCATCTTGCCAGCATTATGGGTAACCAGGATATTGCTTCTTGAGATCTTCTGAAGTGGTTTCAGTTCTGGATTTGTTTTGCTGCGGCGTTTATTTGCGCTGGTCGCCAACTTTGACAACCAGTGTATATGATATGCTGCTTTGTTCCCTATATTTGCACTGGTGGCGAACTTTGATGCCCAGTGGATGTAATATGTGTAATAGCCGTGATAGCCTAGTGTTAGTTGCTTGCTTATTTATTTCCTTGTTGTCTTGTTTATTTGTTTTCTTGTAGTCATTGCTGTTCTTTTTCCGCGGTTAGCTAGTGGCTGCAATAACCTATTTTTTAATACTAGGCCACAATAACCATGGGCTAATATTTACTGTAGTGACACTGGGCCTCCTACTGGTCGTAGAAACTGGGGCCTTCTACGGGCCATAGAAACAATGGGCCTTCTATGGGCCGTAGAAACAATGGGCCTTATATGGGCCGTATGATCGATTGGCCTAACTTGGGCCAAACAGACCGCATTATGGCCGTAGACGGGCTAGAGTTGGAATCGTTCGTTCATGGGCCGACTATAACGGGCCATCGTTAATAGGCCGTATTTGGTGATGCTATGGAAATGGCCCAACAGACTAACAGTCCACAAACGGGCCGACTGTAACGACGGGCTGAATTTGGCCCACAAGCAGAAAATGACAGTAACGGGCCGTAAGTAACCGAATGCTGCAAATGAGCCCAAGAATAAATGGGCCCTCAGAAGGCCGAAAGTTAACTTGGGCTGGAAACGGCCCAACGGAATAATGGGCCGTTAATGGGTATAAAGTGATACACTGTTCACTACGGGCCAGTTTCACCACGGGCCGTTAATGGGTGTAAAGTAATACACTATTCATTACGGGCCAGTTTCAGCACATGCCGCTAATGGGCCAAGAGTTACAAAGGGCCTCATATGGGCCAAAAGACGTCATGGGCTATACATGGGCCAGAAGTGAAAACGGGCTGGAATCATATTGGATGGCCCAGATGACGCTACTGGGCCTAATTCACATAGGGCGTAACGGGCCTTGGGTTAGCGGGATGTAAATGGGCTATATGTGAACAGGCCGTTAACAGGCTTTCCATGGGCCTGCCCGCCAGCTTTTGACCAAGTCAAACAGGCCGGCCTTTACACAGGAATGGGCCACTGTTAGGCCGTGCCACGTGTCGACGTATCATAGGCGCCTTCTGTCCAGTGAGTGGATGACATCTGTCCCAACGATGGGCCGACACGTGTTTCCTCTAGCCAATGATGATTTTACACGTGGAAAATCCCCATTGGTCGGGTCTGTAACGGGTTATCGGATCCAAAACCCAACCCGATAGCTTAACGGCATTCCGTTACGGTGGATGCCACGTGTCGGTCACCCTTGACGAAAGCACTTCTGTGACGCGCGATTTATCGTCATGGAAGTGGACACTTCCATGATGATAATTTTGGTAATGTCATGGAACACTTCTACGATAGCACAGGTATGACTATCTTGATTCTGTCATAAATTTGTCATGGATGTACATGCATGACAAAAAACGTGACCTACTATGACAAACACGTATCATCACGGAAGTGTATTTTTTTGTAGTGTATGTATGACATGCCAACATCAGATAGCCTAATGCACCATGTTAAATCTCCAAGGGCACGACCGCGCGAGCGAGGCGACGGTTGTGGTAGGCGCGACCATGATACGGGCTGCTGGCAGCCCTTGGATCTGAGATCGAACGGTTGCATGCTAAGTTGCTAAAAATTTGCAGAATAACCCTCCAGGATAGGATATTCACCCATAGGTCTAGAATCACGCCATGCAAACGTGTGATCTCATATCCAAGGGCTCTCGGAAGCCCGTATCATGGGAGAATGGAAAGCTTCATATCACCTGTAATTTTACCAACGCTTGACATGACATCGGAAGCCATTTAATTGGGCGTCGAGTAGACATGACATCTAATTGGGCCCCCATAGTACTGTGCATGAATCCATTTATCCACCAGGCAAGCCACTACCCTGCCGTTTGCACACCCCACTCAGCATTTTTACAAAAACCGCTGGCAGTTCTCGCTCGTACTCGTCCCCGGACGTCCTTTAACATTACGGCAGTTCGCTCCTAGTCATCCCGTCCTTTCACATTACGGCAGTTCCACTAATCCTAACCCTCCTCCCAAATCCATGGCGTCCCAAATCTCCATGATCGGCGGTGAGTACAAGGTTAGAACCATCACCGGCGATGAGTTCAACGTCATCTACACCCGTTCTTCTGCAATGGTGAAAGGATGCCTTGCTCGCTTCAGATGCATGTTCGAAAACTCAAATGATGAGTGGGTCGTTGGGCTAGATGTTGAGTACACCATAGTCCTAGGAAGCAAGAAGAAGCTAAAGGAGGCAGAGAAGAAGAAGCCCACCGTGATCCAGGTTTGCGTGCATGACTTATGCTTGGTCTACCACATATGCCATGCCAACGTTGAGTGCGAGGAATTTAAGAAGTTCCTCAAGGGAGGCCTAGTCAAATTCGTTACTGTAGACTTTAGGAAGGACAAGGAAATCCTGGGTCGGATAGGCCTCGTTGTAGGCAACCCCATTGACCTCTAGAAGAAAGGGCTGGTGCCCTCCCGTGATCAGCCTTCAATGCTGACCCTGGCAGGAGCAATGGTTCATCCTTCTTACGGTACACTGAAGAAACCTCCGTTCAAGTTTCATCATGCATGGGAGTGGAATGTACTAGATATAGACCACATCCACTACGCTGCAATGGATGGCTACCTTTGTTTCAACATCTACAAGGGTTGGATGAAGAGCAAGAGCCAAGTGTGCGGTTCAAGCAAAGAAGTATCGCCCAAGAGGAAGAGGGACAAGGACGAAGTCGAGCACGTGGACGAGGAGTCGGAATAAGGTGGCAATGTCATTGCTCATGGTGGTTCTAATGTAGTGTCTACCGGATTAGTTGCTTAGTTTAATTTCAGGTGTGCTTAGTTTTATTTGAGGGGTGTGTTGTGCTGAGCCACCAGCAGAACTATGTTATGTTCCTTCTCGTCCTAATTTAACTCTTCAGTATGTACATACTAGTATTTCTTACAGTTCATCTTTTAGTTGGTATAGTACTACCACTCATTTCTTCACAATATATATGTACAATATATATGGCCAACATCATATAGCCAGCAGTTTAGTTGTCAAAGAATTTCAGGGTGCTTAGTTTTATTTGAGGGGTGTGTTGTGATGGACACCATTATTGTGACTCAAATCTCTTTGGCCATTTTATAATGACATAAATACCGATGGACCAACATGCCACCTCTCCCTCTATCTCACTACAGTAAAATAAAGTGTGGGGCCTACTTGATCCCAACATCATTCTTATTTTCCTGTAAAATTATTCGCTTGGTTAGTCCTGACAAGCGGGGCCACACTTATCATTGTGAGAATCGGCCTATTTTTGTCATATAACATGGTCAACGGGTTTGACGTGAAAATAACAATGTCTAATGGCATTTTTGAGCAAACATCTAACTTAACGATGGCATTTTTGAGATATCTAATTGCATTTCTGAGCAGGCATCTCACGGATCGATGGCTTTTTTGAGTAGTTGTAACTTCTAATGGCAAAACTGAGTAGTGATACACAACTAGTGGCATAAATAATAAGAACCCAAGAATTAAATAGGTATGCTGATTTCTTTAATATAATTTAGCACCCCATTTAAGCACGTACTAGCTTTTTTAATAGTACTATATGCATAATTTGGCGATGAGCGCTCTCTATATGTACCACCTTTTTTCTTTAATTTCATCTTGTTAGTTTTGCTCCATGGCGCAATCCATCGATACTACTACTGTACAAAAGTATACATTTTTAAAGGCTAGAGGGCGGGGCAGTCTAGCTTGGTCGGTTTGAAGAGAGGCGAGGGCCTTTGTGATTTGACGGCTCATTACTGCTAGAAGGCGGGGCCTTGTGATTTGACTGCTTGTATAAATGAGCCGACGACCTGAGGAGGAGCAAAGAACCGTGCGGCATACTCAAGTTTTCCACTGGAGTAGTACGACAGAGGAGCACGAAACACGGCAGCCCAGTGCCATATGGCGATAAAAATGATGTAATTTGCTAGTCATCTCATTGTTAGCATTGTTCTATTCATGCCTCGCAGAGAAGGTGACACGTGCGGAGAAACACCCGAAGAAAAAGAAGAAACACAGGAGCAAAAGAAGAAGATTATCATCCCAAAAAAAGAAGGAAGAAGCACACACCAGTCTGGGGCGCTTCTCTCCACAACATGAAGGGTTGCTGGCCGCGGAGTCGTAACTGCTTCTTCATCGCCTCCACAACCTCCATCTCCTTGCGCGTCTCCTCCGCCATCTTCTTCATTATGTCGATGACGCCGGATTTCTCGACGCGAGCCTTCATCATCTATTCCACGGCCGCATTACATACCTTGACAGCAACCGGGTTCTCGATGTGGAGCTTCGCCAACTCCTCCTTCTGTTCCATGACAAGGGTCTGCAGCATCTTCATCGAGGAACTACTATTCTCATGCAGCTTCTTCCAACCGGCGTTCTCCTCCTTCATCAGGTCGAGCTCGTGGCAGAGCTTCGCCTTGTCCTCCTAAAGTTGCAGGATTTTGCCGGTCGCCTTCTTCTCTGAGGCAATGCTCTTCTTCAGCAGCATCACCAAGCCGGCGGTCAACTCCCCCTGCTCATTGAGCTCAACGAGCATGTCGTCGAGGCTCTCCTTCAGCAGCTCCACCAAGCCGTGGATGAACTCCTTCTGCTTATTGAGGTGCTTATTGAGCTGATCGGCCATGCCGTCAAGGGATAACGACTCCAGCGCCGCCATCTCGGCATGTTCGCCTCCGCGGCTAGGGCGGTCCTGGGAGCCATCGCCTGCCCGTGAGAGATCTTTTGAGGTCTCTGTGTGGCGGCGAGCCCTCTGTTTTTTTCAGCAGCCTTGGTTGCCGCTCCCTTGTTACGAGTAGTTCTCGACCTAGAGCTCTGCGTACCGGCCATGGCAAGGACAGACGAAGAAGAATGACTTGTGAGGAGAAAGGTAGAGTAATTTTCGGTTAGGTAGTTCCCCTTTTTATAACCTAAGTACTAGCACTAGTACTAAAACCTGCATAGTGGGAACACGTTTAGGTTTGGTACGTACTAGTAGGTGTGATGTGGCACCCCGGCTCAGAGCAACCGGTTTACCATGCATTGCCAGCCTAGAGACCATGTCTTCTGGCAACACACAACATCTTGGTACAGAAAACAACCGCTTTATTGATGCTAGTGGATCATAGTTTATATTACAACATGTGGCGAGGCCAAGCGGCACCCACGGTGCGGCTGAACAATATGTAAATTATTTAGTGAACATAAAGGGGCCTCGATCATAACAACTACGCGGTAGCGGAACAACATCGTAGCGCAACTCCATAGCACAGGGACACCAATGTGGACACGATCTAGACTCGGCAGCACTCCTTTCCAACGAGACTTTCCTGAAATCTGGCATCACACGCCAGGTCAGTACATTGAATGTACTTGCAAGCTCACAACAAGCATAAACATAACGACAAACAATATCATGATATTTAACCAATTGTTTAATAATGC
The DNA here is from genome assembly GCF_018294505.1 of Triticum aestivum. Taxonomy (NCBI): domain Eukaryota; kingdom Viridiplantae; phylum Streptophyta; class Magnoliopsida; order Poales; family Poaceae; genus Triticum; species Triticum aestivum. The sequence continues at coordinate 83,855,598 of NC_057814.1, forward strand.
AACAATATATCCAACATGTTGTGATCATGCTCTTGTGTTAAAAGCCCCTCGAACTTGCTTACCAACGGTGATCGCTCTCGGATCACAAACAGACCAACATCATGGTCTTAGATCGGGTTACCTCGTAACCAAACGGTGATCTTTCCGGCGATCACAACCATGACCAACACTTGTTCTCAAACGGTGATCTTTCCGGCGATCACAACCATGACTAACACTTGGTATCCAACATCAAGATGGTCTACCCACCATCATCAACAGTGCAAAGTTCATAACTTAGTGTGGAAAATTTATTAAATGTTGACCCATGGTGTGACCTACTTTTGAGCGTGTCCGTAACCGTGGACTCGGCTATCGATAGATTTAATACACTATGCAAAGGTAGCGCACTGTACCCACACCACGGAACTCATGGCCTCGCACTCCCATTTGGGTGGACCAACGGCATTCCGACGAAACCCCTCCATTGCCATGACACTCTCTCGGCCACTCCAACTCACTCCCCACTGGGCTAGTCCTGGGTGGCCCTGTGTCTACCAAAGACACCAACGGCCACCATCGTGGCAAAACATAAATGGTCACAAACGGGGACAAGGTACCATAACATCAACAACGGGCACACAAGGTTATGTTTGCTTACCGGGCCAGGGTACCGCACGCCCATAACCTTCCCTCGTTGGAGGCACCGACCAGAGGCATGACAACGGACCGAATAAAGCCTTCCCATAAAGGCAAATGTGGTTGCACTGGGAAAACTCGATTCAGTGGCACCATGACCCGGTCAACGATATATTCAATTTGAGTTATTATCAGGTTCAACTTAAAGTGAAGGTAACCGGTGTCATAATATGCCATGAAAATGCAACACGAATATATGCATCATATATCATCGGAAATAACTGGGTCAACTATATGCACACTAAGCATAAACATCACAACTCATAACACTTCTCTGGTTATGATTAATCATCACCTTAAACAAAATCTTTACTTAGCAAATTTATCATTTTTCTCCTCCAAGAAAATAACTCAAAATAATTACTTATATCCATAACCATATTACTTCTTCATAACAACTATTTCTTCTACTTATTTAACCAACTTAGTTAGCTTCAAACTTCTGTAAACTAAGCATATCAACTTAAACAAGCAACCAACAGAATATAAATAATATAATAGTGAGTAAATGCATGGATTAAATCATTAATTCAAGTTGAAAAATCACAAATATTGTAACGACAACATGAAAATGTTGCTGTGGCTTGACTTAGTGCAGACGAGGTTCACAATCCTCCTGGTGATCCTCAAGACAAGCTTCTCTTTCTAAAAATATTTATAAACACAAAAAGAAAACATCAAGAACCCTTTTGAAATTCACAAGAAAATCTAGACAGCAGGGGAAATCTCATTTTTGGTGAGCTGCTAGATTTCTTCATAAAGAACACAATGCAAAAAGAATCAATTCATTTGGACTTATGGTTAAAAAGTTTTGGCTGTTTGAACCTCTCTGGATAGAATTAAATTTCGAATTTAAATAAAACAGAACTGGGGGGTGACGTCGAAGGCGTAAGCCTCGCGAGTGCCACCACTCGTACCGTTTCGCGCGCGTACAGAGTGGCTAACTAGAGGGCCCCGCTAGTCAGGTGAGAGGGAGGGGAGCGGGAAACAGAGGGCGGCGCGGCTCCGCCGGAGCACACGCCGGCGAGGAGAGCTCCTCGGCCAGAACTGGAGGGAGGGATCAAAAGAAAAGACGGAGATGCACCTGCCCGTACCCGTAGGTTAGCTAGGGGTGGTCGGACGGTGTCGGAAACAGCCTCTCTAGCGGAGACAGGAAGCAGAGGTCGTCAGAGATGAAGACGACGACGACCAGAGGCGACACCAGGGGCTCCAACCAGGCGGAACGGCACCACCGAGGCACGGCGGAGGCCCTGGAAGGGAGGCCCGGGCCTGGGAGGGGCTGGAGCAGCGAAGACGACCCGTGGGGATCGCCGGTGAGCTAGAGCTCGGGAACGGTGGCCCGCGGCCTGCCCGGCCGGGCTACGGCTTTCTACGAGATTGTGGAGTGGGTGGGAGGAGTGGATGATGCTCGAGGAGGCTGGGGAGGGCTCTATTTAACATGAAACACATTATGCACTTCCGACAATTCAGGGGGGATCGGGCTCCGCCGGAGGGCACCTGGACACGGGGCCTGGCGACGAACGGCGTTAGTGAGCGAGGGGGAAGGCGACGCAGCTCGCGCGGGAACTGTGGGCGAGCGGAGACGAGCACAGGGGCAAGAGGGTGACAACGAGCATAGTGTGCATCGCACTGTTGCGTTGGCCGGACCACGCCCATGCTCGCTGCGGCGAGCTCCGACGTCGGCGAGCGCCAGGAGGGAGTTAAGAAGATCGGGACGATGATTGTGGCGAGGTTTGGCAAGTTTAGGCAGTCGGGGAAGCGAGCACGCGCGCAATAGAGCGGTCGGCGGCACTCAGAGCGCGGCGACATGCAAGTTGGCATCATGCACACGTGTGGTCACCGCGTGGACTCTGACCTCAGGACGACCTAAGCCCAGACTTCATGTCTGGCATGTAGTTCGTGGTAGTTTTAGAGGTTACCACACTTGGTTTTGATCGCAGGCGCAGTAGAATGGATTTCAACTGCCTGGTAAGTTTCTAGTCAGTAACTTTGAGAGATTACTATGGTCAAACTACTGAGAGTTGGGAGCTGGGCTTTGGAGGTTAGCAATCATCTACTAAGGTGATGATGCACAAGAAAAATCAGCCACAATGGATCAAGTAAAATGGTAGTTGCTATAGAAACTACCATTTCTGTCCAGAACAGAAAATATTTTCTGTAGCAAAAATATTCCAAAAAGTGATGAAATATTTTTGCTCAGGAAGGTGCCCTAGGGTTTAAAGAATATTTGGGAATTTTCTCAGATTTTTGTGGGCAAGAAATTGGGGTTGCTTTGGAGCACATTGAGCTAGCTAGGGTTTAAGAGAGGGAAATGAATATTTTTCATTTAAGAAAAATATTCAAAATATTATTTTGAGGTGAACAAGAGAGAAAATGATAGTTAGAGAGGGAAATGAGGCACTTGGGTGAAAGTCGGGGACCCAAGTGTTTAAGTCCATATGAAAAGATTCAAAACTCCAGATTTCAAAACCAAATCAAATGAAAATCAGACAAAGGGAACAGGGCAAAAACCAGGTTGTCACAAACCTCCCCCACTTAGGATGAATCTCGTCCTCGAGATTCGGTTGCTTGGGAAAATCATTCTGGATAATGTGCTTTTAGAAATTGTTCTCGTTCCCAAGTCGATTCTGCCTCGGTGTGATGCTCCCACTGAACTTTGTAGAACTTCCTTGCTTTACTACGAGTGACCCTTTCCATCTGAACCAAAATTCTAACCGGTTTCTCTTCATAGGTTAAATCCTTTGCCAACTCCATTTCAGTCATAGCAGTCTTTTTCTCAGGCGGCGATATACATCGCCTCAATTGTGAAACATGAAACACATTGTGCACTTCCGACAATTCAGGGGGTAGTTCCAACTGATATGCAACAGTACCCACTCTGGACATAACTGGAAATGGACCAATAAATCTGGGTGCCAACTTTCCACGAGTCTGGAATCTCTTGACTCCTTTCATAGGAGTGACTCAGAGGTATACGTGTTCTCCGGGTTCAAAACTGATATGTCGGTGCTTTGCATCATAATAACTCTTTTGCCGTGATTTGGGCAATTGCAATCTATCTCGAATTTCCTTAACTTGCTTCTCAGCTTCCATCATGAGATCTGTTCCGAAAATATGGCTATCTCCAGTTTGAGACCAATTTAAAGGAGTGCGGCACTTACGGCCATACAAAGCCTCATACGGTGACATCTTTAGACTGGTCTGGAAGCTGTTGTTATAAGAGAACTCGGCATACGGCAGGAAGTCTTCCCATTTAGGTCCTTGGGCCAAAGCACAGGCTCGTAGCATATCTTCAAGTATTTGGTTTACCCGCTTAGTCTGTCCATCAGTCTGAGGATGATAAGCGGTACTATATTTTAGCGTTGTCCCCAAGGCTTGATGGAGACGTGACCAAAAAGCGGAGGTAAAAAGTGACCCTCGGTCAGAAGTGATTGTTCGGGGTACTCCATGCAGACTGACTATTCTGGATACATACAGTTGTGCAAGTTGATCCGCTCGATATGTGGTTCTGATCGGGATAAAGTGAGCTACCTTGGTTAAGGTGTCCACTATGACCCAGATTGCATCATTGCCTCGCTGTGTCTTAGGTAGCCCTGTGGTAAAATCCATGCAGACATCATCCCATTTCCATTGTGAAACTGGCAGCAGTTGGAGAAGTCCGGTTGGCTTCTGATGCTCTGCCTTCACCTTGTTGCATATGTCGCAACAGGCCACAAAATAGGCAATGTCTTTCTTCATTCCATCCCACCAGAATATTTGTCGAAGGTCTTCATACATTTTAGTACCTCCAGGGTGAATAGAATATGAAGATCCGTGTGCTTCCGACAGGATTTTCTTCTTTAAATCTGCCTGACTGGGTACACAAATCCTTCCATGGAATCAGAGGGTACCAAATTGATCCATTGAAAAATCTGAAGTCTGTCCTGCTACCATACTCTTGGCACGTTTCTGCAGGACGGTGTCAGCTGGCTGGGCCTTGTGGATCTCTTCCTCAAGTGTAGGTGCAACTTCCAAAATATTAGCAAGACCAGCATCAACTATGACCAGGTTGAGCTGAGCAATCTCCTCTTGAAGTTCAGGAGGCAAGGATTTCATTATGACATTCAGGCTGACAGGCTTTCGACTGAGTGCGTCGGCAACCACGTTGGCCTTACCTGGGTGGTAATTTATTCCAAGATCATACTCCTTGAGTACCTCGAGCCATCTTCGTTGATGGAGATTTAAATTTGGCTGAGTAAATATATACTTGAGACTTTTGTGGTCGGTAAAAATTTGGCACCTCTTCCCGATGAGGTAGTGTCTCCAAAATTTTAGAGCATGAACCACCGCGGCCAATTCCAGATCATGAGTAGGATAATTTCCCTCGTGGGGTCGTAGCTGTCGCGATGCATATTCTACTACCTTCCCGTCTTGCATAAGTACGCACCCAAGACCTTGTCTGGAGGCGTCACAGTACACATCAAAACTACGGTAGATATCTGGAAGAGTCAACACAGGTGCGGTCGTCAGCCGTATCTTTAGCTCATCAAAACTTTTCTCACAGTCCTCAGTCCATTCAAACTTCTTTTCCTTTTTGAGCAGCTCCGTCATGGGTTTAGCAATCTTGGAAAACCCTTCAATGAAACGACGGTAGTATTCGGCTAATCCAAGAAAACTCTGGATTTGTGATACGGTTGTGGGTGGCAACCAATCGAGCACATCTTTTACTTTGCTCGGGTCCACGGCTATACCTTCGGTGGATAGCACATGTCCAAGAAATCCCACTTGGTTGAGCCAAAACTCACATTTACTGAATTTGGCGTATAGCTGATGGTCACGGAGTCGTTGTAGCACTGCTCGGAGGTGTTCTTTGTGCTCTCCTTCACTTTCTGAGTAAATAAGTATGTCATCGATGAAGAGTACCACGAACTTATCAAGGAAGTCCCTGAATACTTTGTTCATCATATGCATGAAGAAGGCAGGGGCATTGGTGAGACCAAAGGACATAACTGTATATTCATAAAGACCGTACCGAGTGGTGAATGCGGTCTTAGGAATATCTTCCTTTTTAATCTTGAGCTGATGATATCATGTCCTTAAATCAATCTTGGAGAATACTTTGGCGCCACTGAGCTGATCAAACAAGTTATCAATCCTTGGCAGTGGATATTTATTTTTGATGGTGACATCATTCAGCTGACGGTAATCCACACACATGCAGAGGCTGCCATCCTTCTTATCCACGAAGATAGCAGGTGATCCCCATGGTGAGGAGCTTGGACGGATATATCCTTTCTGGAGCATTTCATCAAGCTGTTTCTTTAGCTCCACTAATTCTGATGAAGGCATCCGGTAATAATTCTTGTATAACGGTGCGGTTCCGGGCACAAGATCTATTGCAAACTCAAGCTCTCGATCTGGTGGCATGCCTGGCAGTTCTTCTGGAAATACATTAGGAAACTCACTGACCACAGGAATTAATTCCAACTCACCAGCCATAGCGGTGAAGACCATTTCTTTCTTGGGTATGCTTCTGCGAGCATAGAATTTGGTAGCTTGCCCCTTCTGACTGGTCAAAGTGACTTCTCGGGTCGCGCAATTTATGCATACTTGATATTGGGTCAACCAATTCATACCCAAGATAACATCCAACTTTACAGACTCAATGATTATCAAGGAAGTTGGAAAACAGACTCCGTTGATATTGATTTCCAGATTCCGGCAGACCAGATTGCTCTTGATCAAAGATCCCGGGGATTGTACTAGCATATTCTTGCCCAAAAGCGAACAAGGAAATTTGTTTTGGGCAACAAAACTCCGCGAAATAAAAGAGTGGGAAGGCCCAGAGTCAAATAAAATTACGGCAGGTATGTTATTAACAGAAAACATACCAATGACGACTTCCGAGTTCTCTTGGGCTTCGTTTGCGGAGAGATGATGAACGTGCCCAGTGATGTTTTGCTGGGTTGGGCATGACTCCATAAAGTTGACTTGTGGCTGAATAGGGCATTTCCCTTGCCGTTCTGGGGACACTGTCTGGCATAATGTCCGGTTTGCCCACAACTGAAGCAAGAATTGTTGCGCTGGCACTCTTCTCGCACCGGGTTGGTCACGACATTCTTGACTTGTGTGGTGGTCTTATTAACATTCTGCTGCAAATTGGGCTTGTACTCCACCTGAGTATGCTGCCAGGTACGAGCATTCTGCACTGGTTGCCCTTCCTTCCTTGGCTCGAACTTGCGCTTGTGATCATTATTAGCAGGCCTATTGTCCGATATGAGCTTGTGCTCCCTTTCAGCAATGAAAGCCTTGTTCACCAGAGTTTGGAAATCTGGGAAATCAAGCATACTGAGGGTACATCGGAGTTGTGGGTTTAATCCCCCAAGAAACCTGTCAATCTTTCTTTCTTCGATGGCCACGTCACAAAGGGAGTAACGGGCCAGATGATTGAATTTTTGCAAATATTCACCCACAAACTGATTTCCTTGGAGGAGCGAGAGAAATTCACGCTGCTTAACCTTCTTAATTCCAGTAGGAATATGATATTTCCAGAACTGGTCCTTGCATTTTGCCCAGGTGATTCCTTCATCAGCAGGCCACATGGCTATTGCATTTTCCCACCATATGGCAGCAGCGCCTTCAAGATAATGAGTTGCAAATGGAATTTTATCATCTTCTTCAGTACGAGCAATCTCAAGCTTCCTCTCAATGGTTCGTCTGCATACAAGGGATCAATAACCTGACTGAAACTGGGAGGCTTGGTCCTCTGAAAATCTGACAGCTTGGAGTGATGACTGTTCTGATTTCCATTCTGTCCAACCACAACTTGCACACTTCTTAATATTTCAATCAGATCATTATTCCTCCTTTCCTCAAACATACGCAGAATTTGCTCCGTGGAGGGCAGATTTGGCGGTGGAGGCGGTGGTGGAACGTACGGCTCGGGGGAGTGTCCTGCCTGTCGTGCGGAACGACGAACAGGAGCATCCTCATGAGCGTCGCTACTGCTGCCTCCCCGCATCATCCTATTGTGGATTTTTTTCCAAGACAACGCAACTGAGATGAGAAACATCCAAAAATAAATTGGGGAAAAGCCAACAACAAAGCCCGAGAGAAACCGGAATAACAAAGAAATACGGCGAATAAAATAGAGTTCCAACATAATTATACATAGACTCATACATGAAAGGTAAACAACATGCCAGGTTCAACTACTCTCATACAGGAAACGAAACATCATGACTCGTACGACTACATCCATACATCATCCTAACAACTATGGATACTCAGAAGCTCTACTGCTCTCCTGGTGCTGCGGGGTCCTCTCCTGAAGCGGACTCGGATCCTGAACTAACGACGTTAACGGAAACCTCCGGGTTAAAGGTAACACGACGACGCTGCCTCGAGGGCTCTCCCTCCAAGGCAGGTGCGGGGTGAAGCATCGGGGCTACGGGAGTAGTGAGAAGTGAACCCCACTCAGCAGGAGCACTGAGAGGATTCACGATCGAGACGCCCGAGCTACTCGGAGGAGTAACCGGTGAAATGGGTGAACTAGAACTGGGTGGAATCTAAGGAGTAAACCCCGTAGAGGATGGAGTGGTGAAAGATCTATTAGTGGCTAAAGAAGTACGAGCACGAGTCAGCTCTCGAGCCAGCTCGTGGATCATAAGGTAGCTAGCAGTGATATAACGAGAAAGATGGCTAGCAACACTATCAGACTCCAGATCAATGATAGGAAACTGGACACGACCATTGTCGTGCAGAGAGGGATAATAGTAGAAACCTGGGTGGTTCTGCATCCGGACCTCGTTATAACGAAGCTCGACAAGGACCTCGAATGCAGCAAACTATACAGCCTGAGAAGCGGTAGAAGCAAAACCGCTCCGAGAAGTACGAGTGTAAGTGTTGGAATCGGAACTAGTGCGCAGAGTAACCACTGCATGATACTCATATAGTGAGTCTGCTAGACACTCCTGGTACACACGATAGACTGGGTCGTCACAGAGAGGGTACAGCCGACGCCACACGTTACGAAGGAGATGCGGCGACGAGTACGGCATCAGCTGCAACTAGCACGGATACGGCACTGGAGCCATCTACACTCACAACCACTAGCAGGTTAGCATAAAAAATAAAGCGAGAGCATGCAATGCAACAACCAGCTACAAATGCTATCGGCACTCAACTTAAACTCGTATCTAACGTCCAGTTAACACATCATAGTCTAACGTGGCCTACAGTCAACGCGGCTCTGATACCAAGCGTTGTGGCACCCCGGCTCAGAGCAACCGGTTTACCATGCATTGCCAGCCCAGAGACCATGTCTTCTGGCAACACACAACATCTTGGTACAGAAAACAACCGCTTTATTGATGCTAGCGGATCATAGTTTATATTACAACAGGTGGCGAGGCCAAGCGGCACACACGGTGCGGCTGAACAATATGTACATTATTTAGTGAACATAAAGGGGCCTCGATCATAACAACTACGCGGCAGCGGAACAACATCGTAGCAGAACTCCATAGCACAGACACCGATGTGGACACGATCTAGACTCGGACAACACTCCTTTCCAATGAGACGTCCCTGAAATCTGGCATGACACGCCAGGTCAGTACATTGAATGTACTTGCAAGCTCACAACAAGCATAAACATAATGACAAACAATATCATGATATTTAACCAATTGTTTAGTAATGCAACAATATATCCAACATACTGTGATCATGCCCTTGTGTTAAAAGCCCCTCGGACTTGCTTACCAACGGTGATCGCTCTCGGATCACAAACGGACCAACCTCGTGGTCTTAGATCGGGTTACCTCGCAACCAAACGGTGATCTTACCGGCGATCACAACCATGACCAACAGTTGGTCTCAAACGGTTATCTTTCCGGCGATCACAACCATGACCAACACTTGGTCTCCAACATCAAGATGGTCTACCCACCATCATCAATAGTGCAAAGTTCATAACTTAGTGTGCAAACTTTATTAAACGTTGACCCATGGTGTGACCTACTTTCGAGCGTGTCTGTAACCATGGACTCGGCTATCGATAGATTTAATACACTCTGCAGAGGTAACGCATTGTACCCACACCACGGAACCCATGGCCTCGCACTCCCATTCGGGTGGACCAACGGCATTCCGACGAAATCACTCCATTGTCATGACAGTCTCTCGGCCACTCCGACTCACTCCCCACTGGGCTAGTCCTGGGTGGCCCCGTGTCTACCAAAGACACCAACGGCCACCGTCGTGGCAAAACATAAACGGTCCCAAATGGGGACAAGGTACCATAACATCAACAACGGGCACACAAGGTTATGTCTGCTTACCGGGCCAGGGTACCGCACGCCCATAACCTTCCCTCGTTGTAGGCACTCACCAAATGCATGACAACGGACCGAATAAAGGCCTTCCCATAAAGGCAAATGTGGTTGCACTAGGAAAACTCGATTCAGTGGCACCATGACCCGGTCAACGATATATTCAAGTTGAGTTATTATCAGGTTCAACTTAAAGTGAAGGTAACCGGTGTCATAATATGCCATGAAAATGCAACACAAATATATGCATCATATATCATCGGAAATAACTGGGTCAACTATATCCACACTAAGCATAAACATCAAACCTCATAACACTTCTCTGTTTACGATTAATCATCACCTTAAACAAAATATTTACTTAGCAAATTTATCATTTTTCTCCTGCAAGAAAATAACTCAAAATAATTACTTATATCCATAACCATATTACTTCTTCATAACAACTATTTCTTCTAGTTATTTAACCAACTTAGTTAGCTTCAAACTTCTGTAAACTAAGCATATCAACTTAAACAAGCAACCAACAGAATATAAATAATATAATAGTGATTAAATGCATGGATTAAATCATTTATTCAAGTTGAAAAATCACAAATATTGTAATGGCACCATGAAAATGTTGTTATGGCTTGCCTTAGTGCAGATGAGGTTCACAATCCTCCTGGTGATCCTCAAGACAAGCTTCTCTTTCTGAAAATATTTATAAACACAAAAAGAAAACATCAAGAACCCTTCTGAAATTCACCAGAAAATCTAGACAGCAGGGGAAAATCTCATTTTTGGTGAGCTGCTAGATTTCTTCATAAAGAACACAATGCAAAAAGAATCAATTCATTTGGACTTATGGTTAAAAAGTTTTGGCTGTTTGAAGCTCTCTGGATAGAATTAAATTTTGAATTTAAATAAAACAGAACTGGGGGTGACGTCGAAGGCATAAACCTCGCGGGCGCCACCACTCGTACCATTTCGCGCGCGTACAGAGTGGCTGACTAGCAGGGCCCGCTAGTTAGGTGAGAGGGAGGGGAGCGGGAAACAGAGGGCGCCGCGGCTCCGCCGGAGCACACGCCAGCGAGGAGAGCTCCTTGGCCAGAACTGCAGGGAGGGATCGAAAGAAGAGACGGAGACGCACCTGCCGGTACCCGTAGGTTAGCTAGGGGTGGTTGGACGGCGTCAAAAACAACCTCTCTAGCGGAGACAGGAAGCAGAGGTCGTCGGAGATGAAGACGACGGTGACCAGGCGACACCAGGGGCTCCAACCGGGCGCAACAGCACCACCGAGGCACGGCGGAGGCCCTGGAAGGGTGGCCCGGGCCTGGGAGGGCCTGGATCCGCGGAGACGACCCGAGGGGATCACCGGCGAGCTCGAGCTCGGGGACGGCGGCCCGCAGCCTGCCCTGCCAGCCTACGGCTTTCTACGAGATTGTGGAGTGGGTGGGACGAGTGGATGATGCTCGAGGAGGCTGGGGAGGGCTCTATTTATAGCCGATCGTCGAGAGGGGATTGGGCTCCGCCGGAGAGCACCTGGACACGGCGCCCGGCGACGAATGGCGTCAGTGAGCGAGGGGGAAGGCGACGCAGCTCACGCGGGAACTGTGGGCGAGCGGAGACGAGCACAGGGGCAAGAGGGTGACGACGAGCGCAGTGTGCAGCGCACTGTTGCGTTGGCCGGACCACGCTCGTGCTCGCTACGGCGAGCTCCGGCGTCGGCAAGCGCTAGGAGGGAGTTAAGAAGATCAGGACGATGATTGTGGTGAGGTTTGGCAAGTTTAGGCAGTCAGGGAAGCGAGCACGCGCACAACAGAGCGCTCGGCGGCACTCAGAGCGCGGTGACATGCAGGTTGGCATCGTGCACACACGTGGTCACCGTGTGAACTCTGACCTCAGGCTGACCTAAGCCCAAACTTCATGTCGGGCATGTAGTTCGTGGTAGTTTTAGAGGTTACCACACTTGGTTTTGATCGCAGGCGCAGTAGAATGGATTTCAACTGCCTGGTAAGTTTCTGGTCAGTAACTTTGAGAGATTTCATTGGTCAAACTACTGAGAGTTGGGAGCTGGGCTTTGGAGGTTAGCAATCATCTACTAAGGTGATGATGCACAAGAAAAATCAGCCACAATGGATCAAGTAAAATGGTAGTTGATGTAGAAACTACCATTTCTGTCCAGAACAGAAAATATTTTCTGTAGAAAAAATATTCCAAAAAGTGATGAAATATTTTTGCTCAGGAAGGTGCCCTAGGGTTCAAAGAATATTTGGGAATTTTCTCAGATTTTTGTGGGCAAGAAAAATTGGGGTTGCTTTGGAGCACATTGAGCTAGCTAGGGTTTAAGAGAGGGGAATGAATATTTTTCATTTAAAAAAATATTCAAAATATTATTTTGAGGTGAACCAGAGAGAAAATGATAGTTAGAGAGGGAAATGAGGCACTTGGGTGAATGTCAAGGGGACCCAAGTGTTTAAGTCCATATGAAAAGATTCAAAACTCCAGATTTCAAAACCAAATCAAATGAAAATCAGACAAAGGGAAGAGGGCGAAAACCAGGCTGTCACATGTGAGCAGGCTTGCACTTAATTGTAGCACTAGTACTTTGGAATGTGATGGGAACAAGGTAAAGATTAATTGATGGTTTTGGTTTCGAGGCCCGAAACGGCTCCCGATGAGTTTAGTGGAACATAAATTTCAAGTAGTACAACACTACTCAAATGCGGTCGCACAAGTCAGTGATGTAACTGGTCGTACATGTCAGACCAAGACGATGCGTGTCCCTTCGGTGCGACGCAGGTCCGACCGACAGTCTGTTGGTGCGATCGACCGTAAAGTATTACTCGATGGAGACTTCTGGTGGGTGAGGCGGGGAGGCGAGCCTAGGCCCTGGGAGAGCCCTACGAGGCTAAGATAAAGATAGTACTACTCCACTCCGTCCATATTTAAATACAAAGGCCACCGAAAGTAGCCCTGGCAAAAATTGATCATGCTGCCTACGTCCTGGTTTATTGGCCCCCTTTTTTCTGTGCCACTTTTTATGACATGCATAAATATTATGTTACTTAATATGGTCAAAAATTGGCACAAAATACGAAGGAAACCAATGGAAGTACTAGCAACCCATGATTTAACTACTCGCATGCGTGCAGTGCAGTAGTAATGTCTTTCTTCAGCCCTCACGTCCACTCAATTTGCATGCACTGTATTAATTGACCATCAATGAAGTGAAGGACTTTACACGCGTCAAATTATCACATGGGGTGGATCTTCGTACAAAAATGTGTCCCCCCGTGTACCCGCGTGTGCGTGTGTGGCGTGCATGCACATCTTTGCTTCGTGCATGTACCGCCAGTGTGGCTCAGAGAGGACGAGTACATTCTTCTGGAACAAGCAGCACGTCACTTTGATCAATACACGCAAGGAGGTCATGACAACAACTCCACATGTGCCACGTGGCTTCATGAACTGTAAGAGAGACACTGTGTAGCGTGCCATTGGAATCCTAATTTACGTCTTTTGCACATACTCGAAGTGCTAGTAAGGTACACCTGCATTGCATGCATCAGATTTGGCAACCAAATTATGAATAAATACCACACTATAGCACGTAAGCTCTGAGTCATATATGCCTGATGTAGACCTTCGTTTAATTCTTATAGTTCATCTCATTCACACTGTAGGATTTCCAAAATGCGGGAATAGGAAAAACATGGGATTAGAGTGGAGTGTCATCTTCAATCCTACAGGATTGTACGAGTGTTTGATTGTGCATAGAAAAAACGCAGGATTCTTTCAAAGAGGTTTGAGTGGATGGGATGTTTCCTATGAAATCTAGTGCAAATGAATCCTATGAAAAAATTCCTATGGTTTACAATCCTACGAATCAAACAACCAAGATAGGAAAAATTCCTAAGGATTAGAATCCTCCAAAATTCCTTTGAGAATCCTTTGAATCAAAGAAGCCCTTAATCTATTTTATGATTCATGGAATTGTGCATTGTAAAGCATAAAGTAAAAACAAATAATGGCAATTCAACTAGAAAAAAAGTTTGGGCAGTTATGATACAGAAGCTTCTAGAACAAAGGAGAAGCACTTGTGTTTTGAGGTTTGTGCATTATGCTTAAGTTCAACCATGGAGTCTGCTAGATTGTACATGTGGCAAAATCCGGTGTGGGGCTAGTAGATGGTGCGAGGGGCCAAGTGGAGGGAGACTATGAAGGAGTGCACAAGTGCGAGATCGATATTTAAAGAGAGGGGGCGAGAACGTGCGTCGTTGCGCGCAGTGGTGGAGCCATGAAAAATAAATGAGCTAGGGGGCCAAGCATTGCTAATCCTTTACGAGGAGGGCCAATTCATCAACTTAAACCATTTTACCAGCAATTGTCTAATGATCACATTCATATTAGCCTCAGTATATAGTGATGTTAGGGGGGCAGGGCCCTTGCTGCCCCTGTCTTCGCCACTATGCGTGCGTCTGAGAGATGAAGCGGAAGGCATGGATGATGAGAGGGGGACGTTGGATATATAATTAATGTGTGTGTATTAGCTATGTAATCCTATATAGAGAGGTATAGATTGATCGATGTGGACATGGGAAAGAGGGTGAGACCTCACTAGATATATAGATTGATCGGTTTGTGTGGGAAACTGTGAAAGACCTAGTTATATATACACACACATAGAGGAACATCGATCGTTGCGCATGCACATGAGAGATAAAGAATGCCCGATATGATGGAGAGGGGGAGGTGTGTGTGTGTGTGTGTGTGTGTGTGTGTGTGTTTGTGCATGCATGGGAGACCGACGAGAAGAAAAAGATTGCATGTGTGCGATGGATAATGCCGACTGGTACTGTGTGTGCATGCATGCATGGGAGAAAGTTATTGGTACAATTATAAAAGAGAAGACGAATGTGTGGGTGTAAAAGATTAGGTGAGGTCATAATCAATGTAAAATTGAATTCAAATATTTGAATAAGAGATCATGATGTTTAAAACCCATGCATGCATGAATATAACTGAGATATATGCGGTGTGGTTTGGAAACGAGCATGTTGTACGGTATACACATTGAACAAGGTCAAACTGATTTGAATTTGAGATATCGATGGTGTCACGACCGGTCTTTCAATAAAATAATTATTGAGAGACTGATCCCTTTTACGGACCAGTAGAGAAGAATTCCTTCTCACTGGTAGACAATATCTTGATCACAGAAGAAAAATACCAGGAGTACTGAATATGATACAAGGTTGAGCGGGGACTGCTCAACAACTTATTACATGCACGCCGATAAACAAGACGGCGGATAGGGTGGCATAACTACTAACTCACGATAATAATGGTGGTGGAAATATCACCGCGAAACGAGTGATATGACTCCTGAAGACTACAGCTCATCGAGCGTCGGAGTGAGGCTCGAGGAGACTTATTGCGGGTAGCGGAAGCGTATATAATACAAGTGACCAATATCCGGGATCGCGCAGGAATGACTGGGACTCCTCTAGGCGTCGGATGCGCTATCAAACTCTTCATCCAAGAGATCGCCTTCGTCAACATCTGGCCAAATCAACAAGCCAGGTGAGTACTATGAAAGTACTCGCAAGACAGTTCGGACATGAGATATAACAAATGAAAACATGAAGCATATGAACAAGTTAACTAGTGCGTTCAGACATAGAGATAGTAATTACTGGGTGCCAAACGAGGGTCTGAATGACTCCTCGAGAGGAAACTGCAAGAATAGTAATACTGGTGCCAAACAAAGATGGGCTGTCAAAAAGGTAGAGGAGGTAGGATGGGCAGTTGGTCAGATCTAGTATGGATCGTACATGGACGATAGTTGGAGTCGGCGGCTCTCCTAGGCTTCCCTCATCTGGGATCCCTGGGGAAGAGGATCAAGTTGTCACCAGTTCAAATCTGGTTCCTGGCAGAGAAAAAAAAAGATGCGATTTGGGATCCTCATTTTGGTCAACCCGCTGTGGAAGCCTTTACTCGAGGAGGTGCTGCTGGTCCCAGGGTCTGAATGACTCCTCGAGAGGAAACTGCAAAAATAATAATACTGGTGCCAAACGAGGGTCTGAATGACTCCTCGAGCGGAAACTGCAAGAATAATAATGCTGGTGCCAAACGAGGGTCTGAATGACTCCTCGAGAGGAAACTGCAAAGATAATAATACTGGTGCCAAACGAGGGTCTGAATGACTCCTCGAGAGGAAACTGCAGAATAGTAATGCCACAGTCGGGCGTCGGGGCGACACCACATAAAGGGCTTATAACAGAAAATAAAGGCAGTGCGTGCCACAGTCGGACGTCTGGGCGACATCACATAAAGGGCTTATATTTAAAGTAAGAAAACAAAAGCACGCCACAGTCGGATGTCTGCGCGACGTCACATAAAGGGCTTATATTGTAGCTCAATAATTCAATAGTTCGGGAACATAAATTATCACAAGTACGAGACAAATATAAAGTTAGTCCATCCACAGGAATAATAATTAAACTGGATTTACCACTTGAGCTTGTTCACCGGGGACAAGTTTTTCCACGCGGATAGATATGGATATACTGATTACACTACTTGATCATGGATACGATGACTTGGAAGAATTTGACTCTGCAGAGTTTGTACTTAACCACAGCCAACAGATTCCAGTAGTCACGGGGACTAGTTCCGTTTACGGTGTTTTAGAAGAAACACGTCTAACCAGTACACACCCTTTCAATCTTTCGAAGCCAGGGATCACCCTCGGCGACGTTCAAAAAAAAACCTTGAGACGGGGAGGCTACAACCTCGCGTAGCATGGGATCAAATTTCTATACGCGCGCTCTAAGGGGGTGCCCCCCCTCTCGGTCCCAACCGGAAACACCCATGCCCCCTGACCGGATGACTGGCTTTAATCCTGGGCCAAGGTACCATCATCCCGGCCCCTCTGTTTGGTGTGTACACGGAAAGAGGTTACCAACTTACTAAACCGCATCCTGGCAAAGAAACATGTGGTAGCACGAAAAGGGAAAGGACGATAACGTGACTCCGTCCACGTTAACGTCGGAATTCGTCGGATGATGCAAGGCTGGTATGCTACAACAGTACCACCTTGCTGCCCTTCATGTCACCACATGATTAGGCTATCTCTCATCAGAGATCATCGCAACTTTGGAACATGCGGGTAGTTGCCTCACAAGCAACGAGGTATTCACCGACACTCATATGCCACGCACAAACTTTCACGCAAACATGCAAAACACCTGTCATATCAAATTTTCAAAACATGCTTGCCTGGTTCGGAGAAGTCGGAGTCTAGCTCGGCGAAGTTCGCGGCTCCGTCACCTCTTCCGGAACCTATGGCAATAACGAAAACGGGTACTAACGTGAAAACCAACGCGTGCACAGAAACCTCTCCAAAAATATTTCAAATAAATCCTATAAAAAAAACTAGACAAAATTTTAAGACTGTTAGAAAAAGAATCACTCAAAAATCCCTTTTTATTAAAAAGTTATAAAGGTTTCTGTCCAGGGACTTATCTGTAATGAAACAGAAAAGTTCCAGGGTTTAAACTGAGAAAACAGAAAACGATTCGGAAAGAAATGCGCCAGCTAAAAAGGGAAAGCGTATTTTGCCCGAAGGCGCCAACAGAAAACGGTTCGCGAGTGGAAACAGAAGAGAGGCTGACAGGGGGTCCCACATGTCAGGTTTAAAAACCTCGCCGACGGCCGAAGACTGCAGTGGACGCCGGCGTCGAACCACGGCGAGTCAGGGAGATCGGAGGGTACCAAGAGCTTCAGCGTGTTCTTCCGCGTCGGTGGGTGGTGGACTCGACCAACGGGGAGCACCACGTCGACGGCGACACTTTCTCCGGCGGACGGCGGCTCGGGTGAGGGTGGAGAACTTCGGTGGAGGGCTGCAAACTTCGAATTGAAGCGCGGGTCAGAAGGAGGGATGCATAGTGGAGCTACTGGCAAGAGATGGGAGGCAGAGGCGCACGCACGGGAGCGAATCGAGCTAGATCCCGTGGCGGGTTGCGGCGGCCGGAGTCGAGGAAGGAGACCTCCTCGGGGCTCTTCCAGTGGCTAGGCGTGCTCTAGGTGGAGTGCAGGGGTGGTGTGGGTTCGAGTTGAAGCTCGGCGCCTCTATTTATAGGCGGATCGACGGGGTGGCCGTGAACGGAGAATCTCTGGCGAGCAATTACGGCGATGCAGTGGATTGGCAGGAGGTTTGAGTGGCCAGGCAGCATCAGTGGATGTTACAGGTGTCATTCCCCCGCTAATCTCGGCTGGTCTTGGCGTAACGGCGCCGGTCCACGGTGGGGTGGCCGCACGGGCACGTCGGCGGCAGAGAGCGCGCTCTGCGCCCTGCGGTTCATGATGAGAGTGGCAGCGCGTTCTGGGGAGTGGATGGCCACGCGGCGAGCTCCGGTGGCTTGGGCAGCGCTGGGTGGCGCCGTCAGCGCCGCGCCTCTCCCTGGCGGCCGCAAAGCCGCCGCTGGCGTCCGTCACGGGGCGGCGCACCTTCTGCTGCTCGTCGCCGACGTCCGCAAGGTGCCAGACGCTCGTGCGGTGCAGAGGACAAGGGGGAGGGGACGGGGAGCAAGGCGATATTGAGGCACTGTCGAGATCGACAACAAGTTCTGAAGAAAACTATAGTGCACTGAAATGTTCTCTGAACTTTACTGAACCTGAGTTTGACAATGCACTGCAGGTGTTCGACAGAATGATTTGGCAATGAGAAAAAATTTCCTGGGGCTGGGACTTGGTGAGGTGACCACTCAATGCACCCAGAGGCTGCCTAATTTTACTTGGAATTTTTGGAGAAGGATTTGAATGAATTTCACCAAATTTGACAAATCTGGTCCAAACTTGCAGTAAGTGTAGTTTGAAAAATTTGAACTGAAGACTAGTGGATCTTCATGGATCTTGGTTGAGGGTTCAAAGGACTAGGAAGGGGAATTGGTTTGGGGGCAAAAATCAAAGCAGAAAGTGTAGCCCCTTTGTAAATCACCAATGGCTAGAATAGAAGACAGAAATTTGTTTGAATAAGATTTAAATGGAAAATATTCATATGGGGAGGTTCAACTTGCTGGATTTGATGCAACTCATGATCCAAAGGTGAGGGAAGGTTTAGGAGAGAGTATTTGCACTAAGGCCATGGCAAGAGAGAAATGTTGAAAGTGGCAAAGGATTATTCCAAAAGCCATAGTGCAAATTTCAAAGGGGTTTTCAAAAGGCATTTTCTCAAGTGAAAAGTATTTTGTCTTGAGTCCAAATGAAAAGCAAGAACCTCCAAGACCAAAAACAGATCTTGGGTGAGTCCAAGTAAATCTCTTGCAAAAAAAATATTTGAAGAAAAATTTAAATCACCTCCCTCAAGTCAAATAAAATCTTTTGAAAAATCCAAATAAAAATTTGGGTGTCACAACACCTACCCCCTTAGGAAAAATCTCGTCCTCGAGATTTCTGCTGATCCTCAAATAGATATGGATACTCTGCCTAGAGGAAATCTTCCCTTTCCCATGTAGCTTCATCCTCAGTGTGGTTGCTCCACTGAACCCTGAAAAATTTTGTCGTTTTCTGACGGGTCCTCCTTTCAGATTCCTCCAATATCTTTACCGGCCTCTCTCTGTAGGTGAGATCTGGTTGTACATCAATGCCCTCATGAGGTACATGCTTCTCCGGGTTACTCACACATTTTCTCAATTGTGAGACGTGGAATACGTCATGGACGTCTGACAGCTCCTTGGGTAGGTCTAGTTGGTAGGCTACCGTGCCTCTTCGTGCCTTTACACAAAATGGTCCAATAAATCTTGGGGCTAGCTTCCCCTTAATTTTGAACCACTGCAGACCCCTCATAGGAGATACTCGGAGGTATACGGAATCACCGGGTTCAAAGCTGACCTCACGATGCTTCTGATCATAGTAGCTCTTTTGTCGGCTCTGTGCTGTCTTGAGTCTATCCCTGATCTGCTTAACTTTCTCCTCGGCCTCTTTAAGCATGTCTGGGCCGAAGATACGGCTGTCAACTGTTTCTGACCAATTCAGTGGGGTACGACACCTCCGTCCGTGCAATGCTTCAAAGAGTGCCATTTTCAAGCTGGCTTGGTAACTGTTGTTGTAAGCAAATTCGGCATACGGCAAACTCTCTTCCCAACTGGATCCATAGGTGAGCACACAGGCTCTTAGCATATCCTCTAGGATTTGGTTTACACGTTCCGTTTGTCCATCAGTCTGAGGGTGGTACGCTGTACTGAAAGCTAGTTGCGTGCCCAGAGCTTGTTGTAGGTGATCCCAAAATTTGGAGACGAATTGTGTGCCTCGGTCTGATATTATAGTCTTTGGGACTCCATGCAAGCAAACTATCCGGGAGAGATAAAGTTTTGCCAGTCTTTGTGTGGAGTAGGTAGTCTTCACGGGAATGAAATGAGCAACCTTGGTTAGTCGGTCTGTGATGACCCATATGGCGTCATTTCCGCATTGTGATCGAGGTAATCCGACAATGAAGTCCATTCCTATTTCATCCCATTTCCACTCCGGTATCCTGTTTGGCTGGAGTAGCCCTGCTGGCTTTTGATGCTCGGCCTTGATGCGCTGACATGAATCGCAACAAGCAGTAAATGTGGCTATATCTCTTTTCATACCGTGCCACCAAAATCTTTCTTGTATGTCCTTGTACATTTTGGTTCCTCCAGGATGTATTGAGTATGGAGCGGTGTGGCTTTCGGTCAAGATTTGTTGCTTGAGTTCCTCAATGTCAGGTACGCAAAGTCTGTCTCCGTGCCATAATATTCCTTCACTGTCTGTGATGAACTCCGAAGCCTTGCCAAGGTTCATTTTCTTCTTTATACCTTCGATGCTGGGGTGTCCCTGTTGAGCCTTCTTAATTTGTTCCACTAGGGTGGGTTGTATCTCCAGATTTGATACGGTGCCTTCAGAGACTAACATCATGTTGAGCCTAGCGAACTCTTGCTGAAACTCAGGCCTCAAGTTTTGCGGACCGTCATTGTCCGGGCTGGGGTTTCGACTAAGGGCATCTGCCACTACATTTGCTTTCCCTGGATGGTAGTGAATGCCGACATCATAGTCCTTGACCAATTCCAACCAGCGTCGTTGGCGTAAATTTAGCTCTGGCTGTGTGAAAATATATTTGAGGCTCTTATGGTCCGTATATATTTCACAGCGATTTCCCAATAGAAAGTGCCTCCACTCCTTGAGTGCATGAATGACTGCGGCTAGCTCCAGGTCATGTGTTGGGTAATTTTCCTCATGTTTTCGCAGCTGCCTGGAGGCATACGCGACAACTTTGCCATCCTGCATTAGCACACACCCGAGACCTTTTCGGGATGCGTCACAATAAACTTCAAAACTCTTGTGTATGTCTGGCACAGTTAAGACTGGTGCGGTTGTCAGCTTCTTCTTGAGTTCTTGGAAGCTTTTCTCGCATGCTTCCGTCCATACAAATTTCTTGTCCTTCTTGAGTAACTGTGTTATAGGTTTTGCCACAGTGGAGCATCCTTCAATAAATCTCCTGTAATATCCGGCCATTCCCAGGACACTCCGCACATCTGAAACATTGGCGGGTGGCTTCCAGTCAAGTATGGCTTTGACTTTTTCTGGGTCTACGGCCACGCCTTCTTGGTTCAATATATGGCCTAGGAAACCAACTTGCCTTAGCCAAAATTCATACTTGCTAAATTTGGCGTACAACTGGTGTTTTCTTAATTCTCCCAAAACAATTGAAGTGCTCAGCATGCTCTTCTGGTGTCCTTGAGTAAACCAGAATATCGTCAATGAATACCACAACAAATTTGTCCATGAATTTCATGAACACTTTGTTCATGAGGTGGACGAAATATGCGGGGGCGTTTGTTAGACCAAAAGGCATCACTGTGAACTCATATAATCCGTATCTGGAAGTGAATGCTGTCTTGGGGATATCTTCTGTCCGTACTTTCAATTGGTGATATCCCGATCTCAAATCAATCTTTGAGAACACCTTGGCTTGTGCGAGCTGGTCAAACAAATCATTTATCCGTGGCATCGGATATTTGTTTTTGATGGTGACCATATTGAGGGCTCGATAGTCTATACACAGTCTCAGTGTCCCATCCTTTTTCTTGGCGAACAACACAGGCGAACCCCAAGGTGAGGAGCTGGCTGGAATAAATCCTTTGTCCAATAATTCCTTTATCTGCTTCTTCAACTCCACCAATTCTGAGGGTGCCATTCTATAAGGCTTCTTATAGATGGGAGCGGTGCCAGGTGCTAGTTCAATGCTGAATTCTATCTCTCGGTCTGGTGGCATGCCTGGTAGTTCTTCAGGGAACACATCAGGAAACTCGCATACCACTGGAACTTTTCTCAGTTCTGCAATGTCCATTTTGTTCAGTTTTGGTTGCTGTGATCGTGGCCTTTCTTGAGCGGAAACCCATATTGTCTTGCCGTGATGGTGAGTGAGAACCACTGTCCGATTGAAACAGTCGATGAATCCCTTGTTGGTGGTCAACCAGTCCATCCCTAAAATGACATCCAGTCCTTTACTCTCCAACACGATGAGATTTGCTTGGAACTGTAGTCCTTCGAACTCAATGACCACTCCTTGGCAGTAACCCTGAGCGATTTGCTTACTTCCGGGGGACTTGATGATCATAGATTTTTCCAAGGGAAGTATCGGAAAACCATGTTGCAAAACAAAACTCTTCGAAACGAACGAATGGGAAGCTCCAGAATCAAACAAAACCGTGGCAGGTACTGTGTTGACAGGGAACGTACCGAGCACGATGTCTGGGGCATTCTGCGCTTCTTCCCTGGTCACATGGTTCAGGTGACCCTTCTTGTGGTTATTGTTGGGATTGAAGTTGTTGCGCTTGGGGGCTGGATTGTTTCAACCATTGTTTGGCTTGGGTGCCGAGTTCCTCGGCTTTGGGCACTGCTTAGCATAGTGTCCTTCTTCACCACAAGCATAGCATGTGACCCCTGGATGATACGTGAACTCTTTGTCCCTGGCATGAAACTGTCTGACGGGCCTTGGATCAGTAGTCGTGGATCTCGTTGCTTCTGTCCTTGGGACCTCAGTCTTGCCTCGGTTGTTGCGAGCAAGAGTCGTCTTGTCCCTCTTTCGCTTACGGATATCTTCCAAACTACGGCGCTCATTTTCCAAGGTAATGGCCTTGTCCACCAGAGTTTTAAAATCCGGAAAGGTGTGTACAATCAGTTGGCATCTTAGTGCTGGTGCCAGGCCGTCCAGGAATTTTTCCATCTTCTTGTTTTCTGTCATGTGCTCATCGTAGGCATAACGAGACAGCTGGGTAAATTGACCATTGTATTCTGTCACTGACATGCCTCTCTGCTTCAGGTCATCAAACTCTCTCTTCTTGATTTTTATGATGCTCCTGGGGATGTGTGCCCCACGGAAGCCTTCCTTGAACTCTTCCCAGGTGATGTTGTGTTCACTGGGATGCATGTGTAGGAAGTTTTCCCACCATGCTGCAGCTGCTCCAGTAAGGTAGTGTGGTGCATAAAGCACCTTCTCATGATCCGAACACTGAGCAATAATTAGTTTCCTTTCAATGTCACAAAGCCAATCATCGGCTTCCAGCGGCCTATCGGTGTGAGCAAAATTTGAGGGGCGAGTCTTCTGTAACTCAGATAACTTGGAATGTGGTTGATAGGGCTCACGGTGGTTTCCCATATTGATGACATGATTCATCATCTCTTGGTGCTGTTGCTGGCTTTGCTCGAAGAGACGGCATACTTGAGACAGGGCTGCTTCGCTGTCTTGTTGACTGGACTGCCCCTGAGTGAAGTTGTTGCTAGTCTGTGTCCCATAAACCTCTTCTGGCTGATTGGGCATGGAGCGAGTCCACGGGCGAGACATTTTTCCAGTCTGGGGTATTATTTGCAAAACCCATGAGAAAAACTGTGTAGCACAAGGAAAATCTTGCAAAGGCAACAATTTAAAAGACCTCAAGGTTTTTAAGAAAACAAAAACGATTTTGCACGGAGGAGAAACTGCTTAGCATATATCTTACACGCGAAAAGCAAACACACAATACAGCACTCAGGATGCGCGTACACATTCCTGACATGTTATTTAGGCTAGCGTACTCCTCCGGAAAGCAGCAAACACACAAATGCAAACTAGCGTATAGATAAAACAACACATCATACAAGCAGACATAACGCGTGGCTACTCGGCGCTCTCAGTCGGAGATGGTGAAGATTTCCTTCCCCTTGCCGATGGCTAGACTCAGCGGTCCAGGAGAATCAACCTCCACCTCCTCTCTAGCTGGCTCCAGGTGCGTAACGCTGCGCTGCGGTGATGGCGTGGGAGTGACCGGTGGTAGAGCGGGTGCGGCAGGCGGTGCAGCTCTGACTGGAGTAGGAGCGATGACTCGGTCGAACTCCTCAGTGGTAGGCAGACGGCGAGCAGTGGCCAAAACGGCCGGTGCATAAGATGTTGAGGACGAGACGAATGTCAGAGGCGGCGCCGTGTTGAGAAGCTCCTTCCTGCTGGCAGGACCGCCCCGGACTAAGTCCATGCGGGCAGCCACAAGATCGTCCACGAGGTTGTCGAAAGACTCCTCCAGAGCCTTGAGATACTCCACAACCATCTCGATGGCTTCATCTCGCTCTCCCCAATGGCAGGTGAATGCATAGTGACTGGTGTATGGCACATGGCATGGGAGGTAGCGGTAGCGACGAGTCTTCATCGTAGGAAGGATGTCCCGAAGACGAGCTATCGCCTCACGGGCAGCCATCTGCATGGCATGCCTCTCCGTAGGCATGGCCCTTCCCACAAAACGGAAGTGGCGAGCTGCAGAACGCCCTCCCTTGAATTGCACCACAGCTTGGTGCATAGACACGTCGTCGCTGAGCTTGTGCTGGTAGAGCGTGAACTCCGGGCGAGCTGCTGGCCCGATCGCGAGCTTGGTGATGGAGACGAGGAGCTTGACAAACCCCTCGGGCACGTTCGTGAACACTCAATTCTCACAGCTGCTGCCAGCCATCTACAAAAGTAGGCAAAAATTCTGAGTAGTCATGTCATAAATTTATGATGACCAACAGAAAATAGCTACAATTGCAAAATGCTGAGAAAGCACAAAAGACACTAATAACCGATTAGCGATCGCACCTAGTGGCTTCCTACAATCAGCCTGGCTCTGGTACCAAGCTTGTCACGACCGGTCTTTCAATAAAATAATTATTGAGAGACTGATCCCTTTTACGGACCAGTAGAGAAGAATTCCTTCTCACTGGTAGACAATATCTTGATCACAGAAGAAAAATACCAGGAGTACTGAATATGATACAAGGTTGAGCAGGGACTGCTCAACAACTTATTACATGCACGCCGATAAACAAGACAGCGGATAGGGTGGCATAACTACTAACTCACGATAATAATGGTGGTGGAAATATCACCGCGAAACGAGTGATATGACTCCTGAAGACTACAGCTCATCGAGCGTCGGAGTGAGGCTCGAGGAGACTTATTGCGGGTAGCGGAAGCATATATAATACAAGTGACCAATATCCGGGATCGCGCAGGACTGACTGGGACTCCTCTAGGCGTCGGATGCGCTATCAAACTCTTCATCCAAGAGATCGCCTTCGTCAACATCTGGCCAAATCAACAAGCCAGGTGAGTACTATGAAAGTACTCACAAGACAGTTCGGACATGAGATATAACAAATGAAAACATCAAGCATATGAACAAGTTAACCAGTGCGTTCAGACATAGAGATAGTAATTACTGGGTGCCAAATGAGGGTCTGAATGACTCCTCGAGAGGAAACTGCAAGAATAGTAATACTGGTGCCAAACGAGGGTCTGAATGACTCCTCGAGAGGAAACTGCAAAAATAATAATACTGGTGCCAAACGAGGGTCTGAATGACTCCTCGAGCGGAAACTGCAAGAATAATAATGCTGGTGCCAAACGAGGGTCTGAATGACTCCTCGAGAGGAAACTGCAAAGATAATAATACTGGTGCCAAACGAGGGTCTGAATGACTCCTCGAGAGGAAACTGCAGAATAGTAATGCCACAGTCGGGCGTCGGGGCGACACCACATAAAGGGCTTATAACAGAAAATAAAGGCAGTGCGTGCCACAGTCGGACGTCTGAGCGACATCACATAAAGGGCTTATATTTAAAGTAAGAAAACAAAAGCACGCCACAGTTGGACGTCTGCGCGACGTCACATAAAGGGCTTATATTGTAGCTCAATAATTCAATAGTTCGGGAACATAAATTATCACAACTACGAGACAAATATAAAGTTAGTCCATCCACAGGAATAATAATTAAACTGGATTTACCACTTGAGCTTGTTCACCGGGGACAAGTTTTTCCACGCGGATAGATATGGATATACTGATTACACTACTTGATCATGGATACGATGACTTGGAAGAATTTGACTCTGCAGAGTTTGTACTTAACCACAGCCAACGGATTCTAGTAGTCACGGGGACTAGTTCCGTTTACGGTGTTTTAGAAGAAACACGTCTAACCAGTACACACCCTTTCAATCTTCCGAAGCCAGGGATCACCCTAGGCGACGTTCAAAAAAAACCTTGAGACGGGGAGGCTACAACCTCGCGTAGCATGGGATCAAATTTCTATACGCGCGCTCTAAGGGGGTGCCCCCCCTCTCGGTCCCAACCGGAAACACCCATGCCCCCTGACCGGATGACTGGCTTTAATCCTGGGCCAAGGTACCATCATCCCGGCCCCTCTGTTTGGTGTGTACACGGAAAGAGGTTACCAACTTACTAAACCGCATCCTGGCAAAGAAACATGTGGTAGCACGGAAGGGGAAAGGACGATAACGTGACTCCGTCCACGTTAACATCGGAATTCTTCGGATGACGCAAGGCTGGTATGCTACAACAGTACCACCTTGCTGCCCTTCATGTCACCACATGATTAGGCTATCTCTCATCAGAGATCATCGCAACTTTGGAACATGCGGGTAGTTGCCTCACAAGCAACGAGGTATTCACCGACACTCATATGCCACGCACAAAATTTCACGCAAACATGCAAAACACCTGTCATATCAAATGTTCAAAACATGCTTGCCTGGTTCGGAGAAGTCGGAGTCTAGCTCGGCGAAGTTCGCAGCTCCGTCACCTCTTCCGGAACCTATGGCAATAACGAAAACGGGTACTAACGTGAAAACCAACGCGTGCACAGAAACCTCTCCAAAAATATTTCAAATAAATCCTATAAAAAAACTAGACAAAATTTTAAGACTGTTAGAAAAAGAATCACTCAAAAATCCCTTTTATTAAAAAGTTATAAAGGTTTCTGTCCAGGGACTTATCTGTAATGAAACAGAAAAGTTCCAGGGTTTAAACTGAGAAAACAAAAAACGCTTCGGAAAGAAATGCGCCAGCTAAAAAGGGAAAGCGTATTTTGCCCGAAGGCGCCAACAGAAAACGGTTCGCGAGTGGAAACAGAAGAGAGGCTGACAGGGGGTCCCACATGTCAGGTTTAAAAACCTCGCCGGCGCCCGAAGACTGCGGTGGACGCCGGCGTCGAACCACGGCGAGTCAGGGAGATCGGAGGGTACCAAGAGCTTCAGCGTGTTCTTCCGCGTCGGTGGGTGGTGGACTCGACCAACGGGGAGCACCACGTCGACGGCGACACTTTCTCCGGCGGACGGCGGCTCGGGTGAGGGTGGAGAACTCCGGTGGAGGGTTGCAAACTTCGAATTGAAGCGCGGGTCAGAAGGAGGGATGCATAGTGGAGCTACTGGCAAGAGATGGGAGGCAGAGGCGCACGCACGGGAGCGAATCGAGCTGGATCCCGTGGCGGGTTGCGGCGGCCGGAGTCAAGGAAGGAGACCTCCTCGGGGCTCTTCCAGTGGCTAGGCGTGCTCTAGGTGGAGTGCAGGGGTGGTGTGGGTTCGAGTTGAAGCTCGGGGCCTCTATTTATAGGCGGATCGACGGGGTGGCCGTGAACGGAGAATCTCCGGCGAGCAATTACGGCGATGCAGTGGATTGGCAGGAGGTTTGAGTGGCCAGGCAGCATCAGTGGATGTTACTGGTGTCATTCCCCCGCTAATCTCGGCTGGTCTTGGCGTAACGGCGCCGGTCCACGGTGGGGTGGCCGCACGGGCACGTCGGCGGCAGAGAGCGCGCTCCGCGCCCTGCGGTTCACGACGAGAGTGGCAGCGTGTTCTGGAGAGTGGATGGCCACGCGGCGAGCTCCGGTGGCTTGGGCAGCGCTGGGTGGCGCCGTCAGCGCCGCGCCTCTCCCTGGCGGCCGCAAAGCCGCCGCTGGCGTCGGTCACGGGGCGGCGCACCTTCTGCTGCTCATCGCCGACGTCTGCAAGGTGCCAGACGCTCGTGCGGTGCAGAGGACAAGGGGGAGGGGACGGGGAGCAAGGCGACATCGAGGCACTGTCGAGATCGACAACAAGTTCTGAAGAAAACGACAGTGCACTGAAATGTTCTCTGAACTTTACTGAACCTGAGTTTGACAATGCACTGCAGGTGTTCGACACAATGATTTGGCAATGAGAAAAAATTTCCTGGGGCTGGGACTTGGTGAGGTGACCACTCAATGCACCCAGAGGCTGCCTGATTTTACTTGGAATTTTTGGAGAAGGATTTGAATGAATTTCACCAAATTTGACAAATCTGGTCCAAACTTGCAGTAAGTGTAGTTTGAAAAATTTGAACTGAAGACTAGTGGATCTTCATGGATCTTGGTTGAGGGTTCAAAGGACTAGGAAGGGAAATTGGTTTGGGGGCAAAAATCAAAGCAGAAAGTGTAGCCCCTTTGTAAATCACCAATGGCTAGAATAGAAGACAGAAATTTGTTTGAATAAGATTTAAATGGAAAATAATCATATGGGGAGGTTCAACTTGCTGGATTTGATGCAACTCATGATCCAAAGGTGAGGGAAGGTTTAGGAGAGAGTATTTGCACTAAGGCCATGGCAAGAGAGAAATGTTGAAAGTGGCAAAGGATTATTCCAAAAGCCATAGTGCAAATTTCAAAGGGGTTTTCAAAAGGCATTTTCTCAAGTGAAAAGTATTTTGTCTTGAGTCCAAATGAAAAGCAAGAACCTCCAAGACCAAAAACAGATCTTGGGTGAGTCCAAGTAAAACTCTTGCAAAAAAAATATTTGAAGAAAAATTTAAATCACCTCCCTCAAGTCAAATAAAATCTTTTGAAAAATCCAAATAAAAATTTGGGTGTCACAGATGGCAGACATCGTTTGGCCACATTGCATCTGTGCATGGACACACTATTCTAATTGGAGATGGTGGTTGGCTTTCGCATCACATATCTATATCTATACCCCTATATATATTACATTTTATATTTTTATATAGTGTGCGGATAACTTTAACTTTGAAAGATGGTCGTTGGATGAGGCCAATCCGATGGTGGAGAGATGGCAAATTTGAGCACTACTGGCCGTTGGATATCATCTAGATTCCACCAGATTTTGCCACATGTACAATCTAGAAGACTCCATGGTTGAACTTAGGCATAATGCACAAACCTCAAAACACAAGCACTTCTTCTTTGTTCTAGCATCTTCCGTATCAGAATTGCCCAAATGTTTTTCTACATGATTTGCCATTATTTGTTTTTACTTTATGCCTTACAACGCACAATTCCATGAATCTTAAAATAGATTAGCTTTCTTATAAAAACTTGATGATTTTGAATGAAATGAACTATAAGAATTAAACAGACATCTACATCATGCATATATGACTCAAAGCTTACATGCTATAATGTGGTATTTATTCATAATTTGGTTGCCAAATCTCATGCGTGCAATGCACGTGTACCTTACTAGTCTAAATGGTGTTTGTGTGTGTGTTGTGCTTGTTAAACACATTGTACGTAGTATATCATACTTGGTTTAGATTCCGAACATCTAGCTAGAGCATACATGTACTATGATTTGAATTCAACATAAAATGGATACATATATTTGAATTTGAGATCATATGTACATGTAGTTTGTATTTATATAAGAATTTACTTCTCCTATATTCATGTCTTGTGTTGTGAAGATAATATTTAGATGGTTGTATAACTAACTCGAGTACAATCCCATTCAAACAGGGAAAATGTACTCAAATTTAGTCCATATGCTAGACAACACACATTGTTTCTTTATTGTTGAGGGAAGTGCAAATTGTTTTGGTATTGTACACGTCTTGTTTGTTGTCCCGATTTTTTTATTTTTTTGTTGTATTAGAATGCATTTCTAGTAATATAGTAAAACGGGACATGGCTCTCTCTGTGATGGGGTGCGAATTGTCTTTTTTGGGTACAAGTTAAGCTTGTTCTCCCAAAATTTCAAGCCGCGCCTTGTTATGCCGAAATTTCAAGCTAGTGTCTCTGTCTATCGTGCTGCGAAACTCCCGCCTCTTCAACCCGCGCCTTGTTTTCCCGAAATATTTAAGATATATCTTTGTCTCGTTGTGCTCCGACAACTCCCTCCATCTCAACCCGCGCCTTGCTATTCCGAAATTACAACACGCGCGAAAACTCCCACCTCCTATGAAATCCCGACATGCGAAATGCCCGTGATACCCCTGACCCGAAAGAACCGCCTACCTCAAATCGGTGGGGGTACTTTCGTAACTTACCCCACATTTCGGACAAGCGCGCCCCTAAGCCATGGTTCCCCACTCCCATCCCATCCGCCCACCCATTCGTACACCGAGGCCGCGAAAACCCGCGAAGCCCCACACCCTCCTCCGTCCGCCACCCAGCCGGAGCCTCTTCCCCGATGACATCGTCCACAGCAACACCTCGATGTCCCTCATCCACCGTATCGGATGAGGATCCGTCATCGATCTCGTTGTCCCGCCGGTTCAGCCACCCCGTCCTCCACCTCCAAGGACCTGCCCCGATGTTCCCCTCGTCTTTCGCGCCACCTCCATTCCCACACCGCCGTCTTTACTTGCACCACCGGAACAGCATCATCATCACCGTTTCCTCGAATGAAGCTGAGGCCTAATCGGCGCCACCAAAGAGGTTGTACACTAATCGCTGCATTTTCTTCTTGATTCGATCTCATGGTGGTGCTGGCGCTCGGTCCCGAGCCGACACGGCGCGGCTCCATCCACGGCGGCATCGCCGGCCACTTCCTCCACGATGCCGCTCCCTCGGCGGCGACGTCCACATCAGTAGGAGTTGCTGCTGCTTTAGCTCTCGCTCGCGCTGCTGCTCTGCTCCTGCTCTCGGTCCCCTGCTTGGTCTGCTCTTGCTATTCCTCTTGCTCTTGCTCTTGCTCGTGCTGCTGCTCTCGCTCTTGCTCTTGCTTGCGATGCTGCTCCGATTTAGCTACACTTGAGTCACAGCGGGGAGGAGGGCTCGCCGGAGAGGTACCCCAGTATCTATCTTAGGGTTCAGGGTGGGGACGGTGGTTGCCGGCGGTGGTGGGGCGGTGGCGTGGGGATCGCCAGAGAAAAAGCTCGGCAGGGGGGGCTAGAGGGATGGCCGGGGCGGCGGCGGACCGGCGGTGGGGAGTGGTTTCGGGGCAGGCGGGGCGGCGGGGGCGGCTGTTTGGCCGGTGGTGGCTGGCGGCTCAGGGTAGCCTCACCTGATGCTGCTACCCGACCAGCTGGCTCTCGCACGCGCTGCTGCTGCTACTACTGCTTTTCGGCTACTAGTGCGTTCAGTTTCGACAGAAAAATTCAGTTTCGACAGTTAAGTTTAGTTTCGACAGTTAAATTCAGTTTCAACAGTTAAGTTCAGAGATGAGCGACTGATGTATTTTACATTTAGCACTTTGTGGTTATGTATTTTACGTCATCTATTGGAGATGCTATTAGAATTCCACTCAGGTTAACGTTGTCTCTCTTGTCCTGCTTCAGCCTCGGCGTCGTACAACTCACCGGAGCTGCTCCAACGACGAAACCCTCCGTCACAGCGGAGCAGTACCCCGGGCTCCCTCTCCAGATGCCTAAGATCTTCTTCCCCTCCTCCGACAGCCAAGTCAGCCGAAGCATCCTAACTGACCAACCCAATCACGCTGAGATCGATATGGCTTCGACAAAGAGGTTGTACACTTGTGGTTTGACTTAATCTCACCATGGTTCTTTGCATCCTGTGATCTTCCAATTCTTGTGAATCAAACACCCAGATTGGCAGAAATCCTGTGTTTTTAAATTCTCTGTTTTGCACGTGCATTCCTATCCTATTCCTGTCTATTTCCTATCCCTGCATTGTTAGAATCCTCAAATTCAAACAAGCCCTTACACAATTACTTCTGTTACAGATATGTGTCAAAGAAAACCTTGTGTGGTTTGTCCTACTCCTGCTGCACTGTGTTCCACCCCAGCTCAGCTGCTCCAACGACGGAAGGGTTCACAACAGCAGGGATCCGCTCTCCAGACTGTCTTTCGCCGCCTCAGATCTTCTTCCCCGCCACCGGCAGCCACGACAACTGCATTACCATCATCAACTAAGCAGATGACCTTGAGGACTAGACGGGTCCGCAAGAGAGGTCGCACTCTTCCGTGTCTGCTTACGTTATGCATCATTTAATATGATGACATGCTACTTTATCATCGTGTTCACCTATTAGACTCCGAGTCAGGTCCAAACTAATGCTGAAACTTGAGTTTTTAAATGGTTGTGGGGTACATATTGGTGCAGCAATCAGTACTATCTATCTACTATCTGGTTAATCTCGGGTGTCTACTATGAGTTTCATGTTGGGTGCAAACAAACATTAAAGGAGCCATTATCTGTATTTTTTAACTAAAGCTATTATCTGCCTGCCATCATTGGTTTTGGGTATATCCACAGTTTGATACCATCACTCTGAATTTGTGCATGCACTCCTTACATAATCTCACTATGTTTTATTCCTATGCATGTCAGTTATTGTACACAATGGAACTGAACATGTAGAGCAAAAGAGACGAGCCTTGCGTGGCAATAAAATTTCATGCACACGTCGCTCCATGGTTGGCGCAAAGGCAGCCCCCCCCCCTCCACGCATTTCGGATCGTAATCAAGAGGAAGATAACTGTTCTGAGGTGGATTCAGAAGGAGAAGACCACTCATGTTTACCCCCTGAGGTCTTCGCTCTAACTTGGCATGCTGATGTTGGTAATATCATGCATATGGTGCCTTGCATTGCTTACTGTATACATCAAATATGTCATCTGCTTAGTTTAGACATGCTTTGTGTCAATGCCATTTGTTTAGTTTCTTTATCGTATATGTGAATCATGCAATGCCATCTTGTTTAGCCAGGCATCATATATGTGAATTTTGCAATGCCACCCTAGTTAGCCAGTCATCTTATATGTGAATTATATCATGCCATAATTTTTTTATTACGTGTTAAATTTGTCAACAATTTTAGTACATTCAATTACTCTTCCTGTGCATCAGCCATTCGGCACGGTCATGGAAAAATCTGAAGTGGAAACAAGGTCTTCAGAGCAGACAATGCTATCTGACGAAGCGCATGTCTTGCTGGTTACAGATAGCTCCTCAGAGGAGGATTCAGAGACAGATGACCAGTCCTATTTCCCCCCCGAGGTGCATGCTCTAACTTGGCAGGGTTATGTTGCTCATATTGTGCGTATGGTATCTTGCATTGCTATGTCATTTGCTTAGTTTAGACATGCTTTGTGTGAATGCCACCTGTTTAGTGTCTAATTACCATATATTTGAATTATGCGATGCCATCTTGTTGCAAGACATTATATATGTGAATTATGCAATGCTATCTTGTTGCAAGGCATTATATATGTGAATTATGCAATGCCATGCTGTTTAGCCAAGCGTCATATATTTGAATTATATCATGCTGTCCTTTTTTGTATTTCTCGTTGCATTTGTCAACAATGTTTGTATATTGAACTGCTCTTCCTATGCATCAGCCATTTGAATTGGTGATGGAGAAATCTGGAGTGAAAACGAGGTCTTCAGAGCAGACAATGCTACCTGCTGAAGCAAATATCTTGCTGGTTACATATAGCTCTTCAGAGGAGGATTCAGAGGCAGATGACCAGTCCTAGTATCCCCTGAGGTGTATGCTCAAACTTGGCAGGTTTATATTACTCATATCATGCATATGTTGTGTTGCAATGCTTAGTTTTTACATCATATACACAATATTGAATGCCATCTCCTTCATTGACACATCATATATGCGATTGCCCTCTACTCACTTGCTTAGTATATAAATCATGCATATATTTGAATTATATCATGCCAAGATGTTTACATAGACATCATGTATCTGAATTATGGCATGCCAACCCATTTTCTAAAGACATAATATAGTTATATCATCTCATCTTGTTTACATAGTCATCATATTTTGAATTATGTCATTCTATCTGTGAATTATATCATGCCATCATGTTTCCATCGACGGCATGTTTGTGATTTATGGCATGCCAACCACTTTAATATACACATCGTATAGTTATATCATGTCATCCTATTTACATAGTCATCATATTTTTAAGTATGTCATTCTATCCTGTTTAGTTAGCCATCATACATGTGAAATTGTGTCATGCTATCATGTTTAATTAGCCATCATACATGTGAAATTATGTCCTACTATTCTGTTTGGTTAGAGAACATAAATGTGAATTATTTCATACCCTGTTTTCTTCCCTACTATCTATTGCACCTGTCTCTTACAATGTCTGTACATTCAATTACTTTTCTTGTTTATCAGCCATTTCAATTGGAGGGGGTGATGGCAGTATCTTTGGGAGTAAAAACACGGTCTTTAGAAAAGATCGTGCTACCTTTTGATGCAGATAGAACCGCGGTTGTACTTGCCCAAGAACCAGCTCCACCACACATAACCCAGACTCACGTAGATTGTACCCCTACCCAGTTGGACAGAGAATGAGCTACACCCCTTCTAACCCCAACCCCAGCAGATAGTAACCTAGTTCTAGTTGACACAGCACCGTCTCCACCACAGAGCACCCGAACACTAGCAGTTAGTAAGGCAACTGCAGTGCCCAAAGCACGAGGACCACCACTCCGAACCCCAAGTCAACGGTTAAAGCAGAAGAAGAATTGTTCTCTGGTCAGGTTCCGTAGCTATGATTCATACTACTTTGCTCTTGCATCACTGTATTTACTCATACCAACTAATTTCAAATTTGAAGGATGCAATTTAAACTCCAATGGCGCAATAGGTATGTTTTAAACTTGTTTCTTTAACGTGTTTGCTGTTGTAACTTGCTCCATGTTGATTTCAGTTTCAATTGAATAAACAGTTATGTTCTCATGCCATGCACATTACAAGTGTTTTTATTGATGTGTAGTTTCCCACACTTATAATCTGTCTATGCTGATTTGTCTTAAATAGATATGATTCAAACTGTATCTATCTTGATTTGGCAACATAAACTAGAATGATATAGACCATACAGTGACCATACTACATAGATATATGTTTGTTTCATGCTGTTATCCTGTCCACCTTACTACTAAACTGGTTTACCAAAATGAGTTTCATATACTACATTGTAAACCTGTGATGTGTTTGTTTGTTTCTCTTTTAGAATGCGGATAAAATATTGGAGAAGAGTGCCCTGTTATGCAATGGTAAAGGAAGTAATGCAGATAAGGTTCAAGATAGTGAGACATCCCTGTTGGTCTCCAAGAAAGCTGATAAAAACTATATTAAAGACACTGAGACAACCCCAAAGTCTTGTATTGATGTAGTGTTCGAGTTACTGGCTACTACTGCTGGCACCATCTCTTTGAACTCGCTGCCTGAATCAATTCAGCTTCTTGAGTCTCAACTTCAAGTTGAAAGACATCAATCAGATGTTATGCGACAGGAAGCCGAAGGACTAAGGAAGTCCCTGCAGAATTCAGATGCATACTTCCTGGTGCAACAGCAAGTGCTGGAGGATTTAAGAGCCAAACAAGAGAAAGTTAATAAGCTTTCTAAGCATCTTGCCAGCATTATGGGTACCCAGGATATTGTTTCTTGAGATCTTCTGAAGTGGTTTCAATTCTGGACTTGTTTTGCTGCAGCGTTTATTTGCACTGGTCGCCAACATTGACAACCAGTGTATATGATATGCTGCTTTGTTCCCTATATTTGCACTGGTGGCGAACTTTAATGCCCAGTGGATGTAATATGTGTAATAGTCGGGATAGCCTAGCGTAAGTTGCTTGCTTATTTATTTCCTTTTTGTCTTGTTTATTTGTTTGCTTGTAGTCAGTGCAGTTCTTTTCCCGCGGTTTGCTAGTGGCCGCAATAACCTATTTTTTAAAACTAGGCCACAATAACCATGGGATACATATTTCCTGTAGTTACCATGGGCCTCGTACGGGCTGTAGAAACAATGGGCCTTCTAAGGGCCGTAGAAACAATGGGCCTTCTGCGGGCCGTAGCATCAATGGGTCTTGTACGTGCCGTATGATGGATATGCCAAACATGGGCCAATAACAGACCGCATTATGGGTCGTAAACGTGCTAGATTTGGAATCGCCCGTTCATGGGCCGACAATAACGGGCCATCGTTAATCGGCTGTATTTGATGACGCTATGAAAATGGCCCAACGGATTAACAGGATGCAAATGGGCCGATCGTAACCGCGGGCTGAGTTTGGCCCACAAGCAGAAAAGGCCAATAACGTGACATAAGTAACCGAATGCTGGAAATGAGCCCAAGAATAAATGGGCCTGAGAAGGCCGAAAGATAACATGGGTTGGAAACGGCCCAATGGAATAATGGGCCGTTAATGGGTATAAAGGGGTACAATGTTCATTGCGGGCCAGATTCACCACGGGCCGTTAATGGGCCAAGAGTTACAAATGGCCTTGTATGGGCCGAAAGACATCATGGGCCATACATGGGCCGAAAGTTACAATGGGCTGGAATCATATTGGACGGCCCAGATGAAGCTACTGGGCTTAATTCCGATAGGCCTTAACGGGTCGTGAGTTAGTGGGCCGTAAATGGGCTATATACGAACAGGCCATTAATAGGCTTTCCGT
This sequence comes from Triticum aestivum, assembly GCF_018294505.1. Classification (NCBI taxonomy): domain Eukaryota; kingdom Viridiplantae; phylum Streptophyta; class Magnoliopsida; order Poales; family Poaceae; genus Triticum; species Triticum aestivum. The sequence continues at coordinate 83,892,567 of NC_057814.1, forward strand.
GGGCCGGCCCGTTACCTTTTGACCAAGTCAAACGGGCCGGCCTTTTCATCGGAATGGGCCTCTATTGGGTCGTGCCACATGTCGACGTATCATAGGTGCCTCCTGTCCAATGAATGGATGACATCTGTCCCAACGGTGAGCCAACACGTGTTTCCTCCGGCCAATGAGAATTTTACACGTGGAAAATCCTCATTGGTCCGGGTTGTTAGCGGGTTATCCGATCCAAAACTGGACCCGATAGCTTAACGGTGACCCATTACAGTGGATGCCACGTGTCGGTCACCCTTGACGAAAGCACTTCCATGACGCGCGATTTATCGTCATGGAAGTGAACACTTCCGTGATGATAATTTTGGTAATGTCATGGAACACTTCTACAACAGCACAGGTATGACTATCTTGATTCTTTCATAAAATTGTCATGGATGTACATGCATGACAGAAAACGTGACCTACTATGACAAACACGTATCATCACGGAAGTGTCTTTTTTTTAGTGTTGGGGGCTAATGCACCTCGCTCTTTTTCAAGACAAGTTTATGATGATTTGGTTTTGTATGCTGATTGTAGCCGAGTCATGGAGGCTATATGCTTAGATTTTCTGGATATATATGGTATTGAGACCCGACTTATCTTAACAGATTATGCCGGCCCTTGAGGGCTACAGACGGGAAATTAAATCCTTATTATCTAAAGTCCCGGTTCATCTTGACAGATCAAACCGACCCTTGGGGGCTACACATGCAAAGTTGCAGTACTGTTATTATAAGTCCTGGTTTATCTTGAAAGCATAAACCGGCCCTTGGGGGCTACTGGATCCGATCTATGCAACTATTGAAGTTTATAGCACATTTTATTCTATCATGTCCAATAAACTTGGCGGCTAATGGAAGTATATTCATATGGAAAAAAGTTGCAGTGTTTACCTCATAGCGCTCCTTCATCAAATTTACTAAGCCGGCTTAATAGTTGTGGCTTGTATAAAGACGGTTCAAATACCTAGAGTGAATTTCTTGGGCACTAAAACTGGCATAACTATCCAGATTGGCTGACCACTTGCCCTTGTTAGCAATAGAAGTTTCTTCCTTAGCATTGTGTTTGGATAGGACAGTGGGTTTGCCTGGATCTGTATAGCCATGCCAGTGATGGTAACATCATCGTCTTTTTCTTCCGTCAGCTTAATAGGGCTTGCTATTTTGATGGGGCTTGGCGGATCGGTGATGGCCGGATCAACGTTCATCTGGTCAATGTCAACATTGTGATCAACCAGTGGTGGTTCATCAACTGTGGCTTCAAGAGCTTGAGAGGTTTTTTCTGTTTGCTGCTCCGACGCAGAAGGGTTCTCAAGAGTTTTGGTCACCTTCGCCTTCTTGCTGGGTTTTGCCATGGCCCTATGAATGAAATGCAAGCCAAGATTAGTACAACCATTGAGTATATAATTAAAAGCAAAAGTTTGATAATCTTACCCTGGCACTGGTTTGAAGGCCGGGATATGAGTCCCTGTTGAGTCGCCAGAGGAAGAGTGAGATGTTCCCTGATAATTTGAATCGGAGGGATTAAGAGGTTGTCGGTAAACACCGGCCTTTGGATAATCTAAGTCAAAAAAAATTTAGACCTCCTGTCGACGTTTGCGAGGTGTTGGGGTGTTCGGTAAGCCGAAGGATAAAACTCCACCGCCACTGTTCCGAGTTGTACGGCGACCTTCATGTTGCTGCTTCTTCAAAAGAAAGTTGGGATCCGAGTGAGCTAAACGGTGACAAAAGCTTACTTTCCGGCTTGCTTGTCGGGTTTTCTGTGTTGGCAGAGGTTCTGAGCCGGAGGAAAGAATAATTACCTCTGCATCATCTGCACGGCTGGTGTCGGCTTCCTCCTGAGAACAATCATTGTCAATGAGATGTATAAAAAATGAGCCAAGAGAGTCAAGTTCTACCTCCGACTCATCATCATCCGAGTTTAACCCGACGGGCTCAATGGTTTTCTTCTTAGCAGGCCTCTTGGTGACCTTGGTCTTGGTACGAGCCATTTTGGCCGGTTTTTCTTGCGGTTTCTTCTTCCAAAATGAAGAGTTGGTCTGTTAAAATCAAAAGGTCATAAGTGGGCAGTATTAATGCAAATGTGTTTAAACAGAAGGTGTGCAACACTTACAGCTGGCGGCTTGTTGAAGGAGTAGAAAGGACTAAGTCCTGTTTTACTGCAATCTGCCAAAGGTTCGTTCAGCAACGCCTTGGTGGCTTCATTAATTTCTGCGTCGGACAGTTGAATGTCGCAGTGGCGCTCAGGATCTTTTAAATCACCAGTGTATTCGCACATTAAGCCGGGGCGACGGCTTAATGGCAAGATGCTCCATGACACCCAGCACCGAACAAAGTCAATGCTGGTTAGGTCATTAGCAATGAAGGCTCTAAGCTTTGAAAAACCTCATGCATATTTGGTCCGCTCCTTCGCGTTGATCCGTGGGGGAAGCGGATGTGTGTTGCTAAGCCGGTGGTCGCGGTAACCCGGCAGGGGATTCTTGTCTGCTGGAGATGTGTTTCGACAGTAGAACCAAGTTTGGTTCCAATCTTTGGGATGACTCGGCGGCTTGGCATAGGGAAAGCTAGCTTCTTTCCTCTTCTGAATTGAAACCCCACCGAGTTCCAAGCTGGGCCCGTCAGTAAACTCTGTCTAACGGTTTAAGTAGTAAAATTATCTGAATAATTCAACTGTGGGTTCGTCTTGAAGATAAGCTTCACAGAATACTTGGAAGTTGCAAATATTGGACACAGAATTGGGCCCAATATCTTGAGGGTGAAGTTGGAAAAAATGAAGTACGTCGCAGAAAAACTTTGAGCCGGGCGGGCTGAACCCCCGAATCATGTGGTCAGTGAAAACAATCACTTCTCCGTCCTTGGGCTTAGGTGGATTTTCTTCGCCAGGGACCCTCCAGTGGAGGTCCTCTTTCTTGGCTCAGGTGCCGGTTGCAACGAAGTTGTTCAGGTCTTCTTCAGTGACCCGGGATTGGACCCAGTTGCAAGCAGTGTATGTATTAGCCATTTTTTGATGATCTGAAAGGAGAATTATGCTGGTTTAAATTATATGGTTAAGTCGTTTGTTGGTTTAAAGGCAAATAATGATGAAGTATGACTGCAAAGGTGTTAAACCAGGGGATAGCATTGAAATTATAAAGGTGAACTATTGGCGGCTTAAAAGGGGACTAATGGGACCTGGCAGGTTACGATTTCTGAGCTAAGCCGCCCACACAATTATTGATTTACAGATCTGAGTGTGGAAAAGTTGCTAAGTGTTGGAAAAATAGATTCCACAGACTGATGTTATGATTTTGGATCTATGGCACTTCAAAACATGGAAAATATCTAAACCTAAGTGGCTACAGTTGAGCAGTTCATGTGTCCAGATTGGATTTCTCACGCAGAGCAGATGTTATAATATCAAAAATTAAGTACTACAACTACCACTGTTGGGGATATTACCACTGGGCGTAAACCGGCCAGGAGAGGCCGGGTTAACCCCATAAGTAATTCATCTGTATCTGAAGTCCATGAAGACAAACGGTGAAGCTTCATGAAGGCCCAGGGCCCAAAGCCGGTTTAAGGCCTGTAGACATAAACCGGTATTGACATGTAAACTTGTGTTGTAAGATAGAAGTAGCAGAGACCGAGCCGGACACGATTATGAGTCGGCCTCGGGATTCTGTAAACTGGCGGGCGTCAACCCATGTATATAAGGGGACGACCCGGCGGCGGTTCAGGGAAAATAGACAACAACTCGAGACTTAGGCAAAGCGTATTCGCTCCCTGGTCATCGAAACCCCATCAATTCCATCACAACTAAACGTAGGCTTTTACCTTCATCGTAAGGGACTGAACTAGTATAAACTCTCTTGTGTCCCTTGTCCGCTTTAACCCCTTTAAGCTAACCCATAGCGATGGCTCCACGACTAAGTCCTTTCTCTAGGACATCTGCCGTGACAAAACCACGACAGTTGGCGCCCATCGTGGGGCTATCGCACGATGGTTTCAAGTTCTTGGAGGGCAACTTCGAAGGACTCAAGGGTTACGCTGTCGGCCGGATGACCAAGAGTCATCACGGCAAGCTCTACATCGATGATGCAGGCTGGGGCCCCGAGGCCGGCTCAATCGAGTACGGGTACCGGGTCCCCTTTGGTGGCATACACATTTTCATTGGCAAGATCGGTGAACCGGGCCCTGAGCCGGACATATGCACCGACCTTGTCGAAACGGCTCAGCGTGCGAGATCTGCCCGGGTCAAGCCAATCATGAAGCGTGCCTTCGTGGGAGTTATCCATGGAGGGGAATCTGAGGATAGATCGGAATCTGGTGGTGAGACCGTCGTTTATTCCGGCGACGAGTCATCGATTGGAGAAACCGAGTCGTTATATCAGTTACAAGATGGCCAGATTGGGGGCTGTTCCGATGACGACAGTATTCCAGACCCCTTTGATCTGCCAAACCGGGTTGCGATCTTCATGGCCGGCATGCAACCGGCGCTCCACTCTTCGACCACAGCGGCGATGATTTCCGGATCGGCAGCGGCGGCGGCGGCCGGGGCAGGAGGCCTTGTGCGACCGCCGGCTCAGGTTCTATCTGATTTGTTTGACGCGTTGGCAATGCTGATGGCGGAGGTTAACCCGGCGAATCAGGATGCACACAATGCGGAAATCGCGAAAGTGAAAGATCAGATCACCCAGGCCAAAGCCGACTTAGCAGCTGAGTATACCAGGATAGCCGCGGAGCGGGCCGCTTTGGATGCACAAGCTTACCGGATTATGCTGGATCAGAGTGCGTCGAACGAAGTCTTGAAGAGGAGGCACCGATCTCGCCTGCCGCCGGTTTATGACGCTAGGAATCTCTTTAACACCCCAGGAGCAGGGACCAGTAATCCGCCGGTGGTAAACCGGGCGGAGGCACCTGGAGCAGGGGTGCCGGTTCAGCCACGTTTGGTGGATCCGCCTCGTCAGAACAACATTGTAACACCGCATGTCCCCACGCCGCCGGGTCATTATTCTAACCCGATGGACAACATTGTCGCTGCCGCTTCATGGCTGGCGGCCATCCCGATCGAAGGCAATTCTCCAGCGGCGGTCGAGACACGTCGGGTTAAGGAGCTTCTTCAGACAGCCTTGGTTCAACAGGAGGCTTATTCATATAGTCGCGATCAGATTCATTATACTCCCCGTCCAAGCCGGAGTTACAGCAGGCGTATGGATGAACCGGCAATGTCAAGCAATGCGCGGAACCGTGATCCGCCCCGTGGCAATAACCCGGCGGGTGGTGGTGGTGATGCTCAGGAGGTGGTGGACCGGGCTCGGGCACGCAGAGAAGCCGAGTTAGCGGCGCAGCATGAAGCCCGTCAGCTTACTCCGGTTCGTCCAACCACATCGGTGGAACCAGGAGTTACCTCTAGTTCTTTGGGAGTGCCATGTCTTGTCCCAGCATTGCACAATGTGCGCCTGCCCAAGGATTTCAAGGGCCCGCGCAAGGCACCGAATTACACCGCCGATCTATCCCCTGAAACATGGGTCGAAAGCTATGAGATGGCCATGGAGATGTTGGATGTGGATGATGCGGCATGTGTGAAATACTTCACCATGATGCTAGAAGGGACAACCCGCACTTGGTTAAAGAGCTTACCGGCTAATTCTATCAGGTCATGGGCCGAGTTGAGAGCCCGGTTTATTCATAATTTCAAGGATACATGCAAGCAGCCCATGTCAATTGTGGACTTAGCTGCCTGTGTCCAGGAGGAAGGAGAGTCAACAACCGCAGTTCATCAGACATGACATTCATCAGATCCCATCAATGCTGACACCGCTGGGTTTCGGAGATTTTGCATTCATCAGATCACATCAATGCTGACACCGCAGTTTTAACATTGGAAGGCAATTGCCGGTTTGAACCCCTGAAGTTGAAGTTGGGACGGCTCAAATGTCATTGTAATGACATGGGAACCCTCATGGCTGCACTGGTGAAGTATGCCGACTCTGATAGTACCAAGGATCCTGAGTCTGACGATGATAAGACAGGGAAGGGAAAGAAGAGCGGCAACACCAAGGGGCAGCACCACAACCCGGCGGGTCATGGAAACGGCGGCAAGCGCAAGGCGGACCATGGTTTAGACATTGTGGCTAATACTAATACACACGACAAGGGCCAGCGGCGTAAGGGTAAACCGCCCCAGCGCGGTGGAAGGCCAAATCCTAATCCGGACCGTTTGTCTTATCTATTGAACCAGCCCTGTCCAAAGCATGGGACGAAGGAGGAACCGTCCACGCACCTCTGGAAAGATTGTTACATCATGCAAGAGTTCAAAAATTCTGATTCTTTCTGGTATGATCATGGACCATCAGGTGGTTCGGGCCCTGGGTCTCATGGGTCGGGTTATGGTGGAGGAAATTCCGGTTCATGCTTCCACGGTAATCAGGGTGGACATAACAATCAAAGTAATCAGGGTAATCAAGGTGGCTATAATCATCAGGGCAATCAGCAGCAGCAGTCGGGTTACCAGAGCAACCCGAAGCAGTCGAATGGCGGACAGTATCATGTCTTCACCACTAGCTTGGACAAGCGCGATTAGAAGCTTCATAAAAGGGTGGTGAATGTCGTTGAACCGGTGGTGCCCCATTATTTGTGCTGGTCCGAGCAGCCGATTGTGTGGAGTAGAGAAGATCATCCACCCCGGGTTGACAATCCGGGTCATCTGGCTCTGCTGGTGGCACCTCAGGTGGGAGGTTATAAGTTCACTAAGGTACTCATGATGGAGGGAGTAGTATCAATATCCTTTATTATGAAACTTTCTGTCGCATGGGGTTAACAGATAAAAATCTTAAACCGTCCAATACGGTGTTCCATGGTGTAGTGCCTGGTAAGTCGGCATATCCTGTTGGTAAGATAGCTCTGGAGGTGGCTTTTGGAGATGAGCATGACTCGAGATCAGACACCTTGACCTTTGAAGTGGTGAAAATCCGCAGCCCGTATCATGCCCTATTTGGACGGCCAGCTTATGCTAAGTTTATGGCACGACCTTGTTATGTCTATCTGCAGCTCAAGATGCCGGGTCACAAGGGAACTATAACCATGCATGGGAGCGCAAGATTGCTCTGGAGTGTGAAGAAGGTGATGCGGCTTATGCTGAGTCGGTTTGTGCAACAGAAGAGTTGAAGTTTTACAAGGACAATGTTGATCCGGCAGATATGACTTCATTGAAGAAACCAACTACAGAGCATGATCCGGCCCTGAAGTTTAAATCGGCTGATGAGACTAAGCTTGTTGACTTCGTGCCTGGCGATTCGTCCAAGCAGTTTAGCATCAGCGCTAACTTGGATCCGAAATAGGAAAGCGCGCTCATCGAGTTCATCCATGAGAATCGGGACATCTTTGCATGGAAGCCTTCCGACATGCCAGGTGTACCGAGAGAACTCGCTGAGCACACTCTCAATGTTGATCCCAAGTATAAACCGGTCAAGCAATTTCTTCACCGGTTCAATGAAGAAAGACGCAAAGCTATTGGAGAAGAAGTAGCCAGGCTCTTGGCGGCTGGATTTATCTGAAGGAAATATGCCCTAGAGGCAATAATAAAGTATTATATATTTCCTTATATCATGATAAATGTTTATTATTCAAGCTAGAATTGTATTAACCGGAAACATAATACATGTGTGAATACATAGACAAACAGAGTGTCACTAGTATGCCTCTACTTGACTAGCTCGTTAATCAAAGATGGTTATGTTTCCTAGCCATAGACATGAGTTGTCATTTGATTAACGGGATCACCTCATTAGGAGAATGACGTGATTGACTTGACCCATTCCGTTAGCTTAGCACCCGATCGTTTAGTATGTTGCTATTGCTTTCTTCATGACTTATACATGTTGCTATGACTATGAGATTATGCAACTCCCGTTTACCAGAGGAACACTTTGTGTGCTACCAAACGTCACAACGTAAATGGGTGATTATAAAGGTGCTCTACAGGTGTCTCCAAAGGTACTTGTTGGGTTGGCGTATTTCGAGATTAGGATTTGTCACTCCGATTGTCGGAGAGGTATCTCTGGGCCCACTCGGTAATACACATCACTATAAGCCTTGCAAGCATTGTGACTAATGAGTTAGTTGCGGGATGATGTATTACGGAACGAGTAAAGAGACTTGCCGGTAACGATATTGAACTAGGTATCGAGATACCGACGATCGAATCTCGGGCAAGTAACATACCGATGACAAAGGGAACAACGTATGTTGTTATGCGGTCTGACCGATAAAGATCTTCGTAGAATATGTGGGAGCCAATATGGGCATCCAGGTCCCGCTATTGGTTATTGACCGGAGAGGTGTCTCGGTCATGTCTACATAGTTCTCGAACCCGAAGGGTCCGCACGCTTAACGTTACGATGACAGTTTTATTGCGTTTTGATGTACCGAAGGAGTTCGGAGTCCCGTATGAGATCGGGAACATGACGAGGAGTCTCGAAATGGCCGAGACATAAAAATTGATATATTGGACGACTATATTCGGACTTCGGAAAGGTTCCGAGTGATTCGGGTATTTTTCGGAGTACCGGAGAGTTACGGGAATTCGTATTGGGCCTTAATGGGCCATACGGGAAAGGAGAGAAAGGCCTCAAAAGTTGGCCGCGCCCCTCCCCATGGTCTGGTCCGAATTGGACTAGGGAAGGGGGCGCCCCCTTCCTTCTTTCTCCTTCTCCCTTCCCTTCTCCTATTCCAACAAGGAAAGGAGGAGTCCTACTCCCGTTGGGAGTAGGACTCCCCCTCCTGGCGCGCCTCTCCTCCCCAGGCCGGCGGCCTCCCCCTTGCTCCTTTATATATGGGGGCAGGGGGGCACCCCATGGACACACTGGATATACGATATTTTAGCCGTGTGCGGTGCCCCCCTCCACCAGATTACACCTCGATAATACCGTCGCGGAGCTTAGGTGAAGCTCTACGTCGGTGGAACAGCATCATCGTCACCACACCGTCGTGCTGACAAAACTCTCCCTCAACACTCGACTGGATCGAAGTTCGAGGGACGTCATCGAGCTGAACGTGTGTAGAACTTGGAGGTGCCATACGTTCGGTACTTGATCGGTCGGATCGTGAAGACGTACGACTACATCAACCGCGTTGTGATAACGCTTCCGCTGTCGGTCTACGAGGGTACGTGGACAACACTCTCCCCTCTCGTTGCTATGCATCACCATGACCTTGCATGTGCGTAGGAAATTTTTGAAATTACTACGTTCCCCAACAGTGGCATCCGAGCCTGCTTTTATGCGTTGATGCTATGCACGAGTAGAACACAAGTGAGTTGTGGGCGATATAAGTCATACTGCTTACCAGCATGTCATACTTTGGTTCATCGGTATTGTGAGATGAAGCGGCCCAGACCGACATTACGCGTACGCTTACGCGAGACTGGTTTCACCGTTCGGAGCACTCGTTGCTTAAAGGTGACTGGCGGGTGTCTGTCTCTCTCACTTTAGTTGAACCGAGTGTGGCTACGCCCGGTCCTTGCGAAGGTTAAAGCAGCACCAACTTGACAAACTATTGTTGTGGTTTTGATGCGTAGGTAAGAACGGTTCTTGCTAAGCCCGTAGCAGCCACGTAAAACATGCAACAACAAAGTAGAGGACGTCTAACTTGTTTTTGCAGGGCATGTTGTGATGTGATATGGTCAAGACATGATGTGATATAATGTGTTGTATGAGATGATCATGTTTTGTAACCGAGTTATCGGCAACTGGCAGGAGCCATATGGTTGTCGCTTTATTGTATGAGATGCAATCGCCATGTAATAGTTTTACTTTATCACTAAGCGGTAGCGATAGTCATAAAAGCAATAAGTTGGCGAGACGACAACGATACTACGATGGAGATCAAGGTGTCGAGCCGGTGACGATGGTGATCATGACGGTGCTTCGGAGATGGAGATCACGAGCACGGTGCTTCGGAGATGGAGATCACAAGCACAAGATGATGATGGCCATATCATATCACTTATATTGATTGCATGTGATGTTAATCCTTTATGCATCTTATCTTGCTTTGATTGACGGTAGCATTATAAGATGATCTCTCACTAAAATTTCAAGAGAATAGTGTTCTCCCTGAGTATGCACCATTGCGAAAGTTCTTCATGCTGAGACACCACGTGTTAATCGGGTGTGATAGGCTCTACGTTCAAATACAACGGGTGCAAAACAGTTGCACACGCGGAATACTCAGGTTAAACTTGACGAGCCTAGCATATATACAGATATGGCCTCGGAACACAGAGACCGAAAGGTCGAGCGTGAATCATATAGTAGATATGATCAACATAGTGATGTTCACCATTGAGACTACTCCATCTCACGTGTTAATCGGACATGGTTTAGTTGCTTTGGATCACGCAATCACTTAGATGATTAGAGGGATGTCTATCTAAGTGGGAGTTCTTAAGTAATATGATTAATTGAACTTAAATTTATCACGAACTTAGTCCTGATAGTATTTTGCAAATTATGTTGTAGATCAATAGCTCGCGTTGTTGCTTCCCTGTGTTTATTTTTGATATGTTCCTAGAGAAAAATTATGTTGAAAAATGTTAGTAGCAAAGATGCGGATTGGATCCGTGATCTGAGGATTATCCTCATTGCTGCACAGAAAAATTATGTCCTTGATGCACCGCTAGGTGACAGACCTATTGCAGGAGCAGATGCAGACGTTATGAACGTTTGGCTAGCTCAATATGATGACTACTTGATAGTTTAGTGCACCATGCTTAACGGCTTAGAATCGGGACTTCAAAGACGTTTTGAACGTCATGGACCATATAAGATGTTCTAGGAGTTGAAGTTAATATTTCAAGCAAATACCCGAGTTGAGAGATATGAAGTCTCCAACAAGTTCTATAGCTAAAAGATGGAGGAGAATCGCTCAACTAGTGAGCATGTGCTCAGATTGTCTGGGTACTATAATCGCTTGAATCAAGTGGGAGTTAATCTTCCAGATAAAATAGTGATTGACAAAATTCTCTAGTCACCATCACCAAGTTAGTAGAACTTCGTGATGAACTATAATATGCAAGGGATGACGAAAGTAATTCCCGAGCTCTTCGTGATGCTGAAATCGACGAAGGTAGAAATCAAGAAAAACATCAAGTGTTGATGGTTGACGAGACCACTTCAAGTGTTGATGGTTGACGAGACCACTAGTTTCAAGAAAAGGGCAAAGGGAAGAAGGGGAACTTCAAAAAGAACGGCAAGCAAGTTGCTACTCAAGTGAAGAAGCCCAAGTCTGTACCTAAGCCTGAGACTAAGTGCTTCTACTGCAAAGGAACTAGTCACTGGAGGCGGAACTGCCCCAAGTATTTGGTGGATAAGAAGGATGGCAAAGTGAACAAAGGTATATTGGATATACATGTTATTGATGTGTACTTACTAGTGTTTATAGCAACCCCTCAGTATTTGATACTGGTTCAGTTGCTAAAGAGTAGTAACTCGAAAACGGGAGTTGCAGAATAAACAGAGACTAGTAAAAGGCGAGGTGACGATGTGTGTTGGAAGTAGTTCCAAGTGTGATATGATCATCATCGCACACTCCCTATACTTTCGGGATTAGTGTTGAAACTAAATAAGTGTTATTTGGCGTTTGCGTTGAGCATGAATATGATTTGATCATGTTTATCGCAATAAGGTTATTCATTTAAGTTAGAGAACAATTGTTGTTCTGTTTACATGAATAAAAACCTTCTATGGTCATACACACCAACGAAAATGGTTTGTTGGATCTCGATCATAGTGATACACATATTCATAATAATGAAGCCAAAAGATGCAAAGTTAATAATGATAGTGCAACTTATTTGTGGCACTGCCGTTTAGGTCATATTGGTGTAAAGCGCATGAAGAAACTCCATACTGATGGGATTTTGGAATCACTTGATTATGAATCACTTGATGCTTGCGAACCGTGCCTCATGGGCAAGATGACTAAAACGCCGTTCTCCGGAACTATGGAGAGAGCAACAGATTTGTTGGAAATCATACATACAGATGTATGTGGTCCGATGAATATTAAGGCTCGTAGCAGGTATCATTATTTTCTGACCTTCACAGATGATTTGAGAAGATATGGGTATATCTGCTTGATGAAACATAAGTCTGAAACATTTGAAAAGTTCAAAGAATTTCAGAGTGAAGTGGAAAATCATCGTGACAAGATAATAAAGTTTCTATGATCTGATCGTAGAGAAGAGTATTTGAGTTACGAGTTTGGCCTTCAGTTAAAACAATGTGAAATAGTTTCACTACTCACGCCACCTAGAACACCACGGTGTAATGGTGTGTCCTAACATCGTAATTGTACTTTATTAGATATGGTGCGATATATGATGTATCTTACCGATCTACCACTACCGTTTTGGGGTTATGCATTAGAGACAGCTGCATTCACGTTAAATAGGGCACCATCAAAATCCGTTGAGACGACGCCTTACGAACTGAGGTTTAGCAAGAAACCAAAGTTGTCCTTTCTTGCAATACGGTAATCCCCAAACTTTTAAGAAACGACAACTTTGGTTTCTTGCTAAACCTCAGTTCGTAAGGCGTCGTCTCAACGGATTTTGATGGTGCCCTATTTAACGTGAATGCAGCTGTCTCTAATGCATAACCCCAAAACGATAGTGGTAGATCGGTAAGATACATCATATATCGCACCATATCTAATAAAGTACGATTATGATGTTCGGACACACCATTACACCGTGGTGTTCCAGGTGGCGTGAGTAGTGAAACTATTTCACATTGTTTTAACTGAAGGCCAAACTCGTAACTCAAATACTCTTCTCTATGATCAGATCATAGAAACTTTATTTTCTTGTCACGATGATTTTCCACTTCACTCTGAAATTCTTTGAACTTTTCAAATGTTTCAGACTTATGTTTCATCAAGCAGATATACCCATATTTGCTCAAATCATCTGTGAAGGTCAGAAAATAATGATACCTGCTACGAGCCTTAATATTCATCGGACCACATACATCTGTATGTATGATTTCCAACAAATCTGTTGCTCTCTCCATAGTTCCGGAGAACGGTGTTTTAGTCATCTTGCCCATGAGGCACGGTTCGCAAGCATCAAGTGATTCATAATCAAGTGATTCCAAAATCCCATCAGTATGGAGTTTCTTCATGCGCTTTACACCAATATGACCTAAACGGCAGTGCCACAAATAAGTTGCACTATCATTATTAACTTTGCATCTTTTGGCTTCATTATTATGAATATGTGTATCACTACGATCGAGATCCAACAAACCATTTTCGTTGGTGTGTATGACCATAGAAGGTTTTTATTCATGTAAACAGAACAACAATTGTTCTCTAACTTAAATGAATAACCGTATTCCAATAAACATGATCAAATCATATTCATGCTCAACGCAAACACCGAATAACACTTATTTAGTTTCAACACTAATCCCGAAAGTACAGGGAGTGTGCGATGATGATCATATCACACTTGGAACTACTTCCAACACACATCGTCACCTCGCCTTTTACTAGTCTCTGTTTATTCTGCAACTCCCGTTTTCGAGTTACTACTCTTTAGCAACTGAACCAGTATCAAATACTGAGGGGTTGCTATAAACACTAGTAAGTACACATCAATAACATGTATATCCAATATACCTTTGTTCACTTTGCCATCCTTCTTATCCACCAAATTCTTGGGGCAGTTCCACCTCCAGTGACCAGTTCCTTTGTAGTAGAAGCACTTAGTCTCAGGCTTAGGTACAGACTTGGGCTTCTTCACTTGAGTAGCAACTTGCTTGCCGTTCTTTTTGAAGTTCCCCTTCTTCCCTTTGCCCTTTTCTTGAAACTAGTGGTCTCGTCAACCATCAACACTTGAAGTGGTCTCGTCAACCATCAACACTTGATGTTTTTCTTGATTTCTACCTTCGTCGATTTCAGCATCACGAAGAGCTCGGGAATTACTTTCGTCATCCCTTGCATATTATAGTTCATCACGAAGTTCTACTAACTTGGTGATGGTGACTAGAGAATTCTGTCAATCACTATTTTATCTGGAAGATTAACTCCCACTTGATTCAAGCGATTGTAGTACCCAGACAATCTGAGCACATGCTCACTAGTTGAGCAATTCTCCTCCATCTTTTAGCTATAGAACTTGTTGGAGACTTCATATCTCTCAACTCGGGTATTTGCTTGAAATATTAACTTGAACTCCTGGAACATCTTATATGGTCCATGACGTTCAAAACGTCTTTGAAGTCCCGATTCTAAGTCGTTAAGCATGGTGCACTAAACTATCAAGTAGTCATCATATTGAGCTAGCCAAACGTTCATAACGTCTGCATCTGCTCCTGCAATAGGTCTGTCACCTAGCGGTGCATCAAGGACATAATTTTTCTGTGCAGCAATGAGGATAATCCTCAGATCACGGATCCAATCCGCATCTTTGCTACTAACATTTTTCAACATAATTTTTCTCTAGGAACATATCAAAAATAAACACAGGGAAGCAACAACGCGAGCTATTGATCTACAACATAATTTGCAAAATACTATCAGGACTAAGTTCATGATAAATTTAAGTTCAATTAATCATATTACTTAAGAACTCCCACTTAGATAGACATCCCTCTAATCATCTAAGTGATTGCGTGATCCAAAGCAACTAAACCATGTCCGATTAACACGTGAGATGGAGTAGTCTCAATGGTGAACATCACTATGTTGATCATATCTACTATATGATTCACGCTCGACCTTTCGGTCTCTGTGTTCCGAGGCCATATCTGTATATATGCTAGGCTCGTCAAGTTTAACCTGAGTATTCTGCGTGTGCAACTGTTTTGCACCCGTTGTATTTGAATGTAGAGCCTACCACACCCGATTAACACATGGTGTCTCAGCACGAAGAACTTTCGCAACGGTGCATACTCAGGGAGAACACTATTGTCTTGAAATTTTAGTGAGAGATCATCTTATAATGCTACCGTCAATCAAAGCAAGATAAGATGCATAAAGGATTAACATCACGTGCAATCAATATAAGTGATATGATATGGCCATCATCATCTTGTGCTTGTGATCTCCATCTCCGAAGCACCGTGCTCGTGATCTCCATCTCCGAAGCACCGTCATGATCACCATCGTCACCGGCTCGACACCTTGATCTCCATCGTAGTATCGTTGTTATCTCGCCAACTTATTGCTTTTACGACTATCGCTACCGCTTAGTGATAAATTAAAACTATTACATGGTGATTGCATCTCATACAATAAAGCGACAACCATATGGCTCCTGCCAGTTGCCGATAACTCGGTTACAAAACATGATCATCTCATACAACACATTATATCACATCATGTCTTGACCATATCACATCACAACATGCCCTGCAAAAACAAGTTAGACGTCCTCTACTTTGTTGTTGCATGTTTTACGTGGCTGCTACGGGCTTAGCAAGAACCGTTCTTTCCTACGCATCAAAACCACAACGATAGTTTGTCAAGTTGGTGCTGTTTTAACCTTCGCAAGGACCGGGGCAACCACACTCGGTTCAACTAAAGTGAGAGAGACAGACACCCGCCGGTCCCCTTTAAGCAATGAGTGCTCCGAACGGTGAAACCAGTCTCGCGTAAGCGTACGCGTAATGTCGGTCCGGGCCGCTTCATCTCACAATACCGCTGAACCAAAGTATGACATGCTGGTAAGCAGTATGACTTATATCGCCCACAACTCACTTGTGTTCTACTCGTGCATAGCAT
Source organism: Triticum aestivum (assembly GCF_018294505.1). NCBI lineage: Eukaryota > Viridiplantae > Streptophyta > Magnoliopsida > Poales > Poaceae > Triticum > Triticum aestivum. The sequence goes on from NC_057814.1 coordinate 83,908,367, forward strand.
CAACGCATAAAACCAGGCTCGGATGCCACTGTTGGGGAACGTAGTAATTTCAAAAATTTCCTACGCACACGCAAGATCATGGTGATGCATAGCAACGAGAGGGGAGAGTGTTGTCCACGTACCCTCGTAGACCGACAGTGGAAGCGTTATCACAACGCGGTTGATGTAGTCGTACGTCTTCACGATCCGACCGATCAAGTACCGAACGTACGGCACCTCCAAGTTCTACACACGTTCAGCTCGATGACATCCCTCGAACTCCGATCCAGCCGAGTGTTGAGGGAGAGTTTCGTCAGCACGACGGCGTGGTGACGATGATGATGTTCCACCGACGCAGGGCTTTGCCTAAGCTCCGCGACGGTATTATCGAGGTGTAATCTGGTGGGGGGGGCACCGCACACGGCTAAAATATCGTATATCAAGTGTGTCCATGGGGTGCCCCCCTGCCCCCGTATATAAAGGAGCAAGGGGGAGGCCGCCGGCCTAGGGAGGAGAGGCGCGCCAGGAGGGGGAGTCCTACTCCCACCGGGAGTAGGACTCCTCCTTTCCTTGTTGGAATAGGAGAAGGGAAGGGAGAAGGAGAAAGAAGGAAGGGGGCACCCCCCTTCCCTAGTCCAATTCGGACCAGACCATGGGGAGGGGCGCGGCCACCTTTTGAGGCCTTTCTCTCCTTTCCCGTATGGCCCATTAAGGCCCAATACGAATTCCCGTAACTCTCCGGTACTCCGAAAAATACCCGAATCACTCAGAACCTTTCAGAAGTCCGAATATAGTCGTCCAATATATCGATTGTTACGTCTCGGCCATTTCGAGACTCCTCGTCATGTCCCCGATCTTATCCGGGACTCCGAACTCCTTCGGTACATCAAAACTCAATAAAACTGTCATCGTAACGTTAAGCGTGCGGACCCTTCGGGTTCGAGAACTATGTAGACATGACCGAGACACCTCTCCGGTCAATAACCAATAGCGGGACCTGGATGCCCATATTGGCTCCCACATATTCTACGAAGATCTTTATCGGTCAGACCGCATAACAACATACGTTGTTCCCTTTGTCATCGGTATGTTACTTGCCCGAGATTCGATCGTCGGTATCTCGATACCTAGTTTAATATCGTTACCGGCAAGTCTCTTTACTCGTTCCGTAATACATCATCCCGCAACTAACTCATTAGTCACAATGCTTGCAAGGCTTATAGTGATGTGCATTACCGAGTGGGCCCAGAGATACCTCTCCGACAATCGGAGTGACAAATCCTAATCTCGAAATACGCCAACCCAACATGTACCTTTGGAGACACCTGTAGAGCACCTTTATAATCACCCATTTACGTTGTGACGTTTGGTAGCACACAAAGTGTTCCTCCGGTAAACGGGAGTTGCATAATCTCATAGTCATAGGAACATGTATAAGTCATGAAGAAAGCAATAGCAACATACTAAACGATCGGGTGCTAAGCTAATGGAATGGGTCAAGTCAATCATGTCATTCTCCTAATGAGGTGATCCCGTTAATCAAATGACAACTCATGTCTATGGCTAGGAAACATAACCATCTTTGATTAATGAGCTAGTCAAGTAGAGGCATACTAGTGACACTCTGTTTGTCTATGTATTCACACATGTATTATGTTTCCGGTTAATACAATTCTAGCATGAATAATAAACATTTATCGTGATATAAGGAAATATATAATACTTTATTATTGCCTCTAGGGCACATTTCCTTCATCCCCTACATGACAAGGCGGATCCAGCAGCTGATCGACGTGGCCGCAGAACGGCACGAAGCCGGCACCCGCGCTGAGAGTCCTCCCCCGCGCCGGGAGCACGCCGCAACATCCCGGTCGCCGACTGCAAGCGGCGCCCGCATGAGGAAATACAAGGAGCCGGCTGCTAGCCGCAGCCGGACTCGTATCACCATCGTGCGCGACGCAGAAGGCCGCCCTCGAGCGGTGGAGCGCCAAGGAAATCCGCCTCCCCCGCCTCGAGGCAAGAGATACCCCACCCCGCCGCCTGTCACGCATCCGACTCTTAGTGGCCGACTAGGCCACCGCGAAGGAGTCGGCGAGAACGACGCCCGCCACTGGATCGACCGCCTAGCTCGATCCCTGGCGCTAGAAGAAGAAGACGATGTCGGCCCGCCATGCTTTGGCCCCCGCATCCGCGACGAGCCCTTCCCCAAAGGGTTCTCGCTCCCCAGAGACACGCCCAAGTACAACGGCTCTGTGAAGCCGGAAGATTGGCTCATCGACTACTCCACTGCTGTCAGCATAGCCAACGGCAATCGGCGCGTGGCCGTGAAGTACGTCCCCCTCATGCTACAGGGCACGGTGCGCACCTGGCTCAATAGCCTCAAGCCCTACGGCATCAACAGCTGGCTGGACTTCACGGAAGTCTTTGTCCGTAACTTCACCAGCACGTACAATCGGCCTCCCAGGCCTCGCCAGCTCTCCCTGTGCGTCCAAGGGCCCAGCGAGTCGACCCGCGACTACCTCACGTGGTGGGCCGAGCTCCGCAACTCCTGCGAGGGGGTGCACGAGGTTCAGGCCATCGAGTACTTCACCGCCGGGTGCCGAGAGGGCACCCTCCTCAAGCACCGACTCCTCTGCGACGAGCCGGCTACCCTCGACGAACTGCTGATCATCGCGGACAAGTACGCCACGGCCGACTCCTCGATGAAGACCGAGCTCCGAGTAGACACTTCTGGGAAGGTGCTTGCTCCGGCTCCCAAGACGCCGGCTAGCGAGTGCAATCGGCGCCCCTACCAGAACGACCACAAGCGCAAGGCCCCCATGCCGCCCTCCGCCAGTCGGCAGGTGGCCACAGTTGAAGATGAGCAACCCGAAGAACGGCCCGCTCCCAAGAAGAAGGGTGGCAGGCCGGCTTGGCAGCCGGCTTTCTCATACGAGCAGACTCTCGACGCCCCCTGCAAGTTCCACAGCGGCGCGAAGCCGTCCAACCACACGACCCGAAAGTGCCACTGGCTCACGCGAATCTCCAAGGGCGAGGGGCTGGTGCCGCCTCCGTCTCCCGGCCCGCCGCCTCCAGCCCCCCAGCAGCCGGCGGCTCGGCCGGCAGTCGGAGCCATTCAAGATGAGTTCCCTAAAGAGCACGCCGCCTACGTTGTCTTCACAAGCCAAATCGAAGACAAGCGTAGTCGGCGCCGTCAGCATCAAGAGGTCAACGCAGTCGCCTCTAGCGCCCCCGAGTTCATGCACTGGTCCGAGAAGCCCATCAACTGGAGCCAGGCCGACCACCCAGAGGTGATGCCATCCCCTGGCTCCTACGCACTAGTCCTGGATGTCACCCTCGTGATGGAGAGGCGAGCTGCCCGATTCTCCTGCGTCCTGATTGATGGCGGAAGCAGTATCAATATACTGTACCGCGATACCATGGAGAAGCTAAACATCAAGGCGAAGCAGCTCATGCCTAGCCGGACCGTGTTCCATGGCATCGTGCCCGGCTTGTCTTGTTCCCCGATCGGCAAGATCAAGATGGATGTTCTCTTCGGAGACAAGGATCATTTTCGCCGAGAAGCGATCTGGTTTGAGGTAGTGGATCTGGAGAGCCCCTACCATGCTTTGCTTGGCCGACCTGCTCTGACCAAGTTCATGGCTGTGCCCCACTACGCCTACTGAAAGATGAAGATGCCGAGCTCGAAGGGGATCATCACCGTAGCCGGCGACTACAAGAAGTCCATTGAGTGCGCCATGGCCAGCAGTCGGCTGGCCGAGTCCCTCGTGGTGCCAGAAGAGAAGAAGATGCTGGAACGGGTTGTGGCCATGGCCGGCAAGCAGCCGGCTTTGTCCCCCAACCCCAAAGATTATGATGCACAGGGCTCCTTCCAGTCGGCCAAAGAGACGAAGAAGATATCTCTGGACCCGGAGAATCCAGAAAGGTTTGTTGTCATTGGGGCAAACCTGGACAGCAAATAGGAAGGCGAGCTCGTCGACTTCCTCCGTGAGAATCGAGACATCTTTGCATGGTCCCCAAAGGACATGCCGGGTGTCCCGAAGGATTTCGCCGAGCACAAATTGCACGTCCGAGCCGACGCAAAGCCGGTCAAGCAGCCCCTCCGCCGACTATCAGATAAGAAGCGAAGAATCGTAGGAGAAGAGATAGCCAGGCTCCTCGCCGTTGGCTTTATTATGGAAGTATTTTTTCCAGAGTGGCTTGCCAACCCAGCCTTGGTTTTGAAAAAGAATAACAAGTGGCGTATGTGTATAGACTACACCAGCCTCAACAAGGCCTGCCCCAAGGATCCGTTTGCTTTGCCACGGATTGAGCAAGTGATAAACTCCACAGCCGGATGCGAGCTGTTGAGTTTTTCGGATGCCTACTCAGGGTACCATCAAATCAAGTTGGACCCAGCAGACCGACTGAAGACTGCCTTCATCACACCATTCGGAGCTTTCTGCTACCTGACTATGACATTCGGCCTAAGGAATGCCGGTGCCACTTTCCAGCGTTGCATGCAGAAATGCCTCCTCAAGCAACTCGGCAGAAATGCCCACGTCTACGTAGACGACATTGTGGTGAAGACAGAGAAGCGCGGCACCCTGCTGGAGGACCTCAAAGAAACATTCGCCGACTTGCGCCGATTCCAAATCAAGCTCAACCCCGAGAAATGCGTGTTCGGAGTACCAGCCGGCCAGCTGCTAGGCTTTCTGGTCTCCGAATGCGGCATCGAGTGCAACCCTGTGAAGATCAAGGCCATCGAGAGGATGGGGATTCCCACCAAATTGCGAGATGTGCAGAAGTTCACCGGGTGCTTGGCCTCCCTAAACCGCTTTATCAGCCGGCTAGGAGAGAAGGCTCTCCCCCTGTACCGACTCATGAAGAAGTCCACTCACTTTGAGTGGAATGCCCAAGCCGACCAAGCCTTCCATGAGATGAAGAAGATGCTGACCACTCCACCTGTCCTGGCGGCACCGACTGAGAAGGAGTGTCAGGACCCGGATTTTCGGATATTAATTTTCCAGAAAATGGCCCTTGTGCTCACCAGCCCCAGGATTACTGTTAGCTGATGAGGCACCAACTTGATACAGAAATTCCAAGCAAAGTACAAAATATGTAGTACAAGACCACTGTGGCCTATGAGTACAACACTTGGTTTCTAGTGGTTGATGGTGTAAGCGGTTTGTGGTTCATCTGCGTCTATGGGACTCCATTTCCCACAAGAACAACTGACCAGGATAACTCCTATCTTCGCGAGGCTGCTATCACAATTGCGTAGGTTCCGGGGCTGTCATCGCAATGATCTCTCCAAGCAAGGAATCTGGCCAAGACAATAGCCAGGGACAAGCCAGTGAGTACGTTTGAATGTACTCGCAAACATTAAGAGCACGGGTATAATATAATAAGGGATAATCATGCTCCGAAATATTTTATGATCATAACGTCAGTCACAAAATAAACAAAATTCATGATGCACGCATGCAGGAAAAATATGAATATGCACTACGGGAGTAGAAATAGAATGCACTGATCGAGTGTCTGAAATGACTCCTCGAAAGGGTGCAAATAAATTAACAATGCCGCAGTCGGGCGTCTGAGCGACACCACATAAACGGCTTATAAAGAATAATTAAATAACAAGCATGCCGCAGTCGGGCGTCTGAGCAACACCACATAAAGGGCTTATAAAGAATAATTAAATAACAAGCATGCCGCAGTCGGGCGTCTGAGCGACACCACATAAAGGGGTTATAAAGGATAATTAAATAACAAGCATGCCGCAGTCGGGCGTCTGAGCGACACCACATAAAGGGCTTATAAAGGATAATTAAATAACAAGCATGCCGCAGTCGGGCGTCTGAGCGACACCACATAAAGGGCTTATAAAGGATAATTAAATAACAAGCATGCCGCAGTCGGGCGTCTGAGCGACACCACATAAAGGGCTTATAAAGAGTAATCACAGTGAATATCCAGGAGGTAGAACCGTCCCAGGGATACTCAATAATTCAAATAAAGTAAATGGTTAGTCCACAATAATAATAATCATAATCCTCATATGTCATCGGTCATAATCAAAGTTCTAGTCTAGCCGTTTCTCCATCCGAAGACCGTCACTATGTTCTAGTTTAACCGTTTCTCCATCCGAAGACCGTCACTATGTTCTAATTTAGCCGTTTCTCCATCCGAAGACCGTCACTATGTTCTAGTTTAACCGTTTCTCCATCCGAAGACCGTCACTATGTTCTAATTTAGCCGTTTCTCCATCCGAAGACCGTCACTATACCCATCTCAGACCGTAGTCCTTACCTATGAACATGGCTATCCGAAAAGATTTAACCTCTGCAGAGGGTGTACTCTTTACCGATGAGTAACGGATTTATTTAGTCCATCGGGACTAATTCCGCCTACGGTCTTTTAATTGAAAACACACCTGACCTGCACACACCAGCTTAACTTACTGGTGTCTGGAATCACCCACGACACCTGTCAAGCAAAACTCTAAGTGGGGAGGCTACAACCTCGACGTAGCATGGGATCAAATTTATATCGCGCGCTCTAAGGGGTACCCCCCTCTCGGTCCCAACCGGAAACACCCATGCCCCCGGACCAGGTGGCATGCCTACCGGAGGCCTCCGGTATCTTCCACCATGGCCTCTCTGTACGGTGTGTGCTAGGACGGGGTTGACAACTTACTGAACCGTACCCTACCTGCGGCAGGGACAAGTGGTAGTACGAAACAAGTATGGGGGTTTTACGGGAATAAGACTCGATCTACGGCCGACTCAGGAGGTCCAAGTATTCTCCGTATGATTAGCATAACAAATATATTTCCATTAACAGATGAACTCACCACTCATCAAGCCTCACCATGCCATACCGGACATACTCGTCTCGACGAGGAACTAGGGACAAGCTCGTGTCTACCCAAGACCAGGACTTTCCCAGCTTCCTTCCGGTATGCATGAGAAGCTTACGACGATGTTTACCATCACCAGCTTATCCATTTCTAACAGCAAAGCATCTCCATTAAGCACTTATGCGTATGACTTTATCGTCACATAAAAATTAACGTATGCTCCAAGTCAAGGTGGTGTTGTAGTCGTATCAAAACACCTCACAAAAATAATATGCCAGAGTTCAGAATGCTTGCCTTCAAGAGTATGCAAGGGGGGTGCACTTTTTGAAAGTTTTCTTCTCTCTCCATTTCCTATTTTAAAAGATATTCAAATAACAAATATTTCAAAAACAGTACAAAAAGTTGTCCCAAATATTTTTGAAATAAATCTTAAAATAAACTAGATGAAATTTGAGAGAGGTAGGAAAAAGAATCAACTCATTTGGAGTTTTATTTTAAAAGATATAGCCAGTCAAAGTTCTGTTTTTAATAAAACCAGAAAAAGAAAACGTTTCGGGGGAGAATACGCTTTCGAAGCAGAGGAGACGTACTTCGGGGGTTTACGCGACCACTTAAACATGCGGTGGCGGGGCTGGGTCACTGACAGTGGGTCCAGGGGGCCCACTGGTCAGGTTTGACCAGTCGCTACTCCCTCCTCTTCCTCTGTCCGAATGGAGGCGGGACTCCGGCGATCGCCGCCGACGAACGGCGGCTCCTCGCGGGCTCCGGAGGGCAGGGATGGATCCGTGGCTCCAGGGCGGTCCTCTCGGTGGTCGAGGGGGCCGTGGGGGTGAAGGGAGTCGCTGGCGGCGAGCTCCGCGGCGGAGGAGGTTTCGGGCATGATTGGGGGTTTGGGCTGTGGTGGCTCTCGATCAAAGCTAAGAGGATGGGCGACTCCGTGAGGTCGAGGGGAAACGGATGGTGGTGTTGGATGCACGGGGGAGGGTCTGGTTGCGATGAATGGCACCGGAAGGTGGCGGCGGCCGAACCGACCGGAGTCGAGGAAGACGGCTACCATCCGTCGAATGCTGGCCGTGGGGGTGCTGTGGGGGTGGCCTGGGGTCGCATGAGTGCTTGGAGGAGCTCGGGGGCCTCCTTAAAAATAGGCGTTCGAGGTTGGTCCCGCGGCGGCCGTGGATAGGATCGCCGGTGACCGTCGTTCTGTAGCCGCAGGGCGACGTGGCGGCGACGAGCGCGTGCCGATGGGCTTGTGGATGAGCTCAGCCTGTTCAAGAGGGCAGCTGGCGCGCGAGGGTGGTTTAGGCGGCGCCGTCCGTGGCAGGAGCCTACTGCCGACGCCGGCGTGCCGCCAAGGGCTCTGACGGCGGCGCTGTAGGGCGTCAGGGGCGGCTCTGCGACACGGGAGGGGGCGGGCGTGTTGGCTGCGAGTGGGGAAGGCCAGAGTGGGCGCGGGGAGCCGGCCGTGCGACGCGGCGGCTCGGGCGCCTACACGTGCAAAACGTGCGCTCTGGGCGCGCCCAGAGCACGCACGGGACGTGCTTGACGTAATGCCAGGGCAGCCTAGAGTGCTAGAGCGCGGCTGGCAATTAGCAGACCTAGGTTAGGAGTAGCTAGGATCTTAGTGGACATGCTGGATGGGTCAGGGGCTCGAGTTCATAATGCCAACTAGAAAACATGCCAAAACTGTCCATGAACACAAGGTGTTCGACAGAATGCTAAGTGTATCTACGCAACTCTTGGAGTGGCCAAAAACTCCAGACTAGTGTCTCTTTAGATGTAGGTGATGATGGCAAGGTCAGATTGGCAAAAACAGAAACTTGTTAGTGCAAGTTTCTGAGAAAACCAGTTTTGGGCATAAACTAAAGGCTATCATTGCATGCACTGAAAATCCTCCAATGAGTCCACTCTCCTGGACATAAGGGTTTTGCAGGGTGGTCTACAAGCAGGAAAATGCTCATGGGCACTAGAGCAAAATAAAATAGGGTTGCAGTACAAATCACCAAACTGGAGCAGAATGAAGATGAGGTTGATTCACTCAAATATTTCAAAGAACATCACTGGGTTTTAGCATAAAGTTGAATTATATGCATCTACTGACATCTCCAAACACGTGGAAGAATTTTTAAAGGAATATTTAAATAGGTTGTAGTGCAAAAATACCTACTGGACCAGATTTGAAAAGTTGATGTAGAGCTCAAAATCTCCAATAACCAAAAGATATTTTTGCATAAAAGTGATGTGGAAACATCACATGACATCCCCAAATTTTGGTGAAATTTTTAAATGCATTAATCAAATGGTTGCAGTGCAACACAGACTCCAAATTCATGAAAAATCATTTTAAAAGAATAAAGCTGAGGGAAAAGCAATCTTGCAATTAAATCCACTGATAAAGAATTGTTTCATAGAGAGAGTATACAAGTCCAATAATACTTTTGGAAAGTTTCCACTTGAGGTAAAAACCCACAATATCAAAAGGTAAATCTAGACAAATGGAAAAGTTTAATTTGCTGGCAAAATTTTAATTAATAGAACAAGGTCAAAATTTTGGGGTGTCACAACACTACCCCCCTTAAGAAAAAATCTCGTCCTCGAGATTTGTTAAAAGCTGTTTTGAACAAACATTGCTTTTACCAAAAAAAAGAAATCAACATTCTACTATGCAATAACAATGTAGCTAAAGTGAGAGGGCAATAAGTGGTGTAAAACCACAGTGTGGTATACTGGCGTTGCGCGGAAAAATCCATGGTTGGGGAAAAACGAGATATTTCTACATGGATACAGTAATTTAGAATAAATCCTAAATTACTAAAACACGTTGGTCGTACCCGAGAGCACAGTGCTCTCTCTGGCTGACAGGTGGACCCGGGGCCCACTGTCGGCCTCTTCTTCGACCTCTGGCTCTCTCTTCTCTCTCGCGTGCTCTCCCGCGCTTCCTCCACCGGCGACGCCTAGCGCGTAGGGCATCTAGGCCGTACTGCGGTAGTGCGCGGCGTGCTAGCTGCCGGTGCAGCGTGCACTCACCTCGCGGGCTAGTGCACTGTCGGCACTGCTCGCGGACTCGCCTCCGAACACCGGCGATCGAGCCACGAGTGGCGCTGGTGGACCTCGCCCACCGTACACCGATCTCGAGCTATAAAATGATCGCGGTGCTCCTCTCTTCTTCCTCACACCTGGCCTCGCTTCTACTTCTTCTTCCTTCTCCTCCATTGCTGTTTGCAGGAGCTCGAGACGAGGCTCTAATGGCGGAGGCGATGCCGGACTGGTACGTGGTCCTGGTGTGTGGAGGTTTGGCGACGTTGCTGGGGTTCTCCGTGCTCTTGTGTGCGATGATCCTGGATGATCGTCGTGATGCTGCCGCTCGAGTGTTAGCTCTTCGCGGTGGCGGCGATCACGAGGATTAGGTGCGGCATCGAGTGCTAACTGTTGTCGGTGTGCTGGGGCAACTCGCGCCCGAATGATTACTCACAAATCTCTCTTACGGAGACAGTGGTGTCCTCGGGTGTGATCAGTTAGGCGCAAAATGTGCACGAGGATTTGTAATTAGCGCACGAGGTCGAGTGGTTGTGGTTGTGAGTCTGCTGTTATGGTGCTGCGCGAATAAAAATCTATGTCGTGAAGATATATACGCTGCAGCAACTCAGGGAAAGAAATCTCACTTGAATTTTATCGAGGGTGAAAATTAGTTAAAACAAAATTAACAGCAGTAAAACTGATCACATAATTGAAACCAAATATTTGGTACGCCGCACAAATCTTTGGATACCACGTACAAGTTACAGCACATAAATAAATACTGGGATAATAAACATAGCGGTGACGTCTACAATAAGAAAGGCAAACGGACAGGGTCCTGAGAAAACGTCTCTGGTACTGGGGCACACTCCTCTTCTATCGGGGGAAGCGGGTTGACCAGTCGATGAACGCGCCTCTCCTAGTCAGGCCTCAGTGGTCTGCCAATAGCGATCCGAGGATTTAAATCAGCGAGGCTCTGGAGATAACCCATTACCCGCTGAGTCAAACGCTCCTGAGCGATAACGTACTGGGCAAGGTTGGCCAGTACTGGATCTCTCTCAATTCGTCCACCGGGAAAAGATGCTAATTCTCCGGGTGCTGCACGACTCGGAAAATAATAATATCCTCGTTCGCTGGCATAGGGTACCGCAAATCGAAGACGAGCGAGCGCTTCGTACGCAGCAGCTTCTATGGCCATATGCGGAGTCGGCATGGATTTCCCCACGAAGGAAACTTCCGTTGGGTCTTGGTTTGGGTTGGCGGGAGGGATGTGCACCACTGCCCAATATTTCGAGGTGGATGGGGTGATCCTCGATTTGAGCAACTCGTACTGGGGTGGATGGATGGCACTCATTGTACTGCAGGTAAAGTCTCACAATAATTTAACAAAACTACCCGGGGTTGCGTCTGGAGTTCTCAGATAAATACTGGGGGTCGGCATGGCAAGGAAAAAGGCTGTGAGTGTTGCGCACAAGGTGAGGGGCACTTGGCAAGGTCATGAGGTGGCCTTTTATATAGCATTGGGGCTGGGTTATTTACCGTGGTGAAGGGTAACTAGTTGTCGGTTCTGCTCTATGGAGTCGGGGTCAATGCCACAGATACCCATATCTCATAAATGTGACGCATTGCTGTGGGTGTCGTCGGGTGTGGTTTTGGTAGCTGCGCCCGGAATTTAAAAGATGCGTCTGTACGCTGACGTACTTATGCATGGCTACTACTCCAAAAATAGGGGCGCACAAGCAGACATCATTTAATAATGGTGATACAGGATCACACAATTACAAGGCATGGAAAAACTAAGGCTCGGTACTACTCGAGTGACTTAGTCTACTTCGTTAATGCCTAAGTGGGTTGGCCTTGTGGACGCCGAGGTTTCTCCACGGGTTTCACTGTCGGGATTTGCTGGATGAGGTTGAGGGGCTGCAGGGTCGGGGTAGTGGTGATGACCATCGCGGGGGTTGTTGGCCACAATCCCGTTGGAACGTGTTCCCAAAAGGCGACGAAGCGCTTCTGGGGACACCAAAGCATTCTGGTCGATGGCTGGGGCAGACCTCAAGGGCTCGATCGGGTGTCCGAACAGCATGACTGGGTTGTCGGCGTCGGGCTCCACTTCTCCTCTCGCCGGGGCTCGGCGAACCAGCTCTCCACGAGCTGCGATCAGATCAAGGGTGATTTGATCGAACAGTTGCTCTAGTGCGCTTACATAGCGCACCAGATGCAATAGTGCAGGATCTGTCTCGTGATCTCCGTTGGCAACCTGGGGCAGCCTACCATACCCGTCACGACTGGGGTAGTAGTAGAACGAGCGACAGTTAACTCTGGGCGACAAGTGCTGGAGTTGAATTATAGCTTCTCGAGCTGCCAGTTGGATGGCTTGTGGCTCAAAGGAAGTAGTCCTTCCAGTGAACCTGTAGGGGCGTTCTGGCGATAGGCCCCTACCATAGATGTGCACAGTGGCCCAGAACTGACGGCTCTCACCGCTCATGAGTCCTTGGTACACAACATATTCTGGGGGCTCTTCTAATGCATAGGCACGGCGGGTGAGGTTTGCGAGCACGGTCACAAAACCTCCAAGGTTGGTGCTGTGGTCTCATTGTGAACAATGGGGCCATGCATCGTGGCTTGGTTTGGGGAAAGAGGCATGTTAGGTGTCGGTCACTAGCGCGTGATCGACAGGCTAGGCTGATAGGTTGGGCACCGACTGCCAAAAAGTGTCGGGGTCACTGTGTGGCTATCTTCCACGAGAAGCTTGGCCGGGGTTGGGTTAAGGTCTGGTGGGTTGGTTAACCTAGGTTTATTGACCTGGCTAAGATAGGGTTAGCCAATGGTCAGCCTGGCTCTGATACCAAGTCTGTCAGGACCCGGATTTTCGGATATTAATTTTCCAGAAAATGGCCCTTGTGCTCACCAGCCCCAGGATTACTGTTAGCTGATGAGGCACCAACTTGATACAGAAATTCCAAGCAAAGTACAAAATATGTAGTACAAGACCACTGTGGCCTATGAGTACAACACTTGGTTTCTAGTGGTTGATGGCGGAAGCGGTTTGTGGTTCATCTGCGTCTATGGGACTCCATTTCCCACAAGAACAACTGACCAGGATAACTCCTATCTTCGCGAGGCTGCTATCACAATTGCGTAGGTTCTGGGGCTGTCATCCAAATGATCTCTCCAAGCAAGGAATCTGGCCAAGACAATAGCCAGGGACAAGCCAGTGAGTACGTTTGAATGTACTCGCAAACATTAAGAGCACGGGTATAATATAATAAGGGATAATCATGCTCCGAAATATTTTATGATCATAACGTCAGTCACAAAATAAACAAAATTCATGATGCACGCATGCAGGAAAAATATGAATATGCACTACGGGAGTAGAAATAGAATGCACTGATCGAGTGTCTGAAATGACTCCTCGAAAGGGTGCAAATAAATTAACAATGCCGCAGTCGGGCGTCTGAGCGACATCACATAAACGGCTTATAAAGAATAATTAAATAACAAGCATGCCGCAGTCGGGCGTCGGAGCGACACCACATAAAGGGCTTATAAAGAATAATTAAATAACAAGCATGCCGCAGTCGGGCGTCTGAGCGACACCACATAAAGGGCTTATAAAGAGTAATCACAGTGAATATCCAGGAGGTAGAACCGTCCCAGGGATACTCAATAATTCAAATAAAGTAAATGGTTAGTCCACAATAATAATAATCATAATCCTCATATGTCATCGGTCATAATCAAAGTTCTAGTCTAGCCGTTTCTCCATCCGAAGACCGTCACTATGTTCTAGTTTAACCGTTTCTCCATCCGAAGACCGTCACTATGTTCTAATTTAGCCGTTTCTCCATCCGAAGACCGTCACTAT